>NC_061509.1:131800000-132100000 GCF_022539505.1 Lolium rigidum | reverse complement strand
GCAGCACACCTGCCGTTGTCATCTGAAACCATACATGTGAAGTTCTGATATATGTAGTTAAGCTCCTCCTTTTTGGACCCTGTCATCTTGCGAGGAAAAGAAATGTTATGTATACGATAGATCAACCATCTTAAAATATCTTTTGAGAATTTTGTTGCTTCCAAATTTGAAGAGAATGTATTTCATCCCCTGATTTTCTTGTTAACTTTATTGTAACAGACAATGTATACTCAGATGCCTGTCAGTGATTAAGATATTCTCTCCCCGACAGAAAAAACCGCTATCGTATTGCTCAATGGATGCAATGGTTGTGATGCAATCATTTGATTGAAATGCAATGGTTGAAAACATATATTTTAACAGTGCTTGCATATCTTTCTTTCTATATATGCGATTATTTATGTACATTTTATGTTTATAAGTAAGACATGCTTGAACCATTTATTGGAGTAATTTCAAGAATCAATCTTATAGAAATAGGGCCGTTAGCCGTAGCAACGCACGGGCATTCAACTAGTATAAGAGTAGATCTGTGTTTATTTGCAAATAACCCCTTCCACCGAGATGAGCTGAATAGCCGGAAATAAGGAAACGAACTAATCACGTGCATAAAATCTGGGAACCTCCTATATCTCTCCTATTTCTGGGATCGTGGTTGGACTCTTTAGGGGGTTTTGTGTTAAAAAATTACTTGCGCTAATTACCGTGCAGAAAATCTATAGGCACTATAGATTGAAACGGAGGGAGTACAAGACTAGTATGAAGTTATTTCCCAACTTATTGATGATTCCTTATTAGCAAACAAGTGTGGAGGTCTCTAAAAACTTGCTATAATAATATTTGATAAATGTGATCAAGAACATCCAAAGAAATTTGTGTAAAACGAATTGCATGCTCCATATCTTTTGATGTGTTCATGTTTTGCGACACTATCACACTCTTTAGTAGTGTATATGAAAATTTATTTTGACATTTGATATTTTTCGCATATGTGCATCATCCAGAACTTCCTAGTACAAATCAGCAATAATAGGTGCGCCATGAAAGATATTATTCATAAAATTAGAACAATGAGGTTCTCTTATTTAGATGAATAATTTTCTTTACAAGAATATGATCGACATATCATATCCATTAAAAGCGTCTAAACTATAATTGCTAAGATTTAAACTAATCCCCATGGTTGAAGAACATCAATAACCTTGTATATCGAATATAACTTTGATGTTTCCCGCTCTTTTATCATCAATGTACTTGGGACAATTTCACTTCCAGTGCCCCATGACTTTAAGTAGAAGCACTCATATTCAGACTTAGGTCCAGACTTGTGTTCGTAGTTGGCACAAAATTCTTGCTACCCTTCTTTGGAACACCTTTCTTTCCCTTCTTCTTAAAACTAGTGGTTTTACTAACCATCAAGACTTGATAATCTTTCTTGATGTCTACTTCCGCAATTTTGATCATTGCGAAAAGTTATGAGATGTTTTTCTTCATCCCTTGCATATTATAGTTCAACACAAAGACATTATAGCTTGGTGGTAGGGATTGCAAAACTCTATCCGTCTTGAGCTCATCAGGAATCTTGCATTCCAGTCGTTCAAGATGTTGAATATGCAGCTTGTCATCAAAATGCCATGCTCACTCACCTAGCTATGCTCCTCCATATTATGCATAAAGAATTTTCTCACAGATCTCATATCTCTCAACACGTGCTTGAGTCTGAAACATTATTTTCAGCTCTTCAAACATCTCATATTCTAAGTGAGATTCAAAACGCTTCTGGAGGTCTGCTTCCATAGTTTGAAGCATCCCGCACCGAACAATAATATCATCATCATCATCATAGTGTACGTCATGTGCGTTTTTCATCGCATCAGTAGCACGAGCATCAGGTACGTCACCTAGCTTTTTATCAAGTTGTGGTGTCAGTCGTTGAAGTTTGATCCAGACGACTTCAGTTTCTCTGCTTTCTCTAGGAATAAACCTAAGTTAAAGGATTGGACGGGTGTAACCATCTACAAAAAATATTTGCAAAGACACTCAGACTTTATTCGCAATATGTGGTTCAATTATTAATCTTGTATTAAAACTTTTGAACTCCCACTAAATTCAACATCCCTCGGTTGATTTGGTGTCATACAATCCATATTCACTACGTCACGTCTGATTTACACGTGAAGTAACATAGCTTCAATGGTAGTATGGTACACGCATCATCGTCAATCACAACGCCATGTGATTCGTGTTTGACGTTGTGGTCCATGTGTTACGTACTCATATCTATATATGCTAGGCTCGTCAAGTAAACCTAAATATTACGCATGTACAAAACTATCTCCACATGTGTGAGAAATAGTCTTGTACCCATTGTATGTGAACGGAGGGATCCATCACACCCCATTGATAGGAAGTGCTTCGAAACGCCGAAATTTAGCAACGCCGCATATTTAGGAGAACACTAATATCTTGATATTATTGTGAGGGCTCATCTTATAATGCTACCGTCAATCATCTAAGCACTACAAGATGTGCACATAATAAAGGATTAACTCATCACATGCAGTTAAATATCTGTGTGATATAGCATAGCTATTTCTTCACGTCATGATCTACATCTTGCTGTGCCGGCACGACCTCCAATGTTGTAGGCGCCACGGTCATTGGCTCTCATACATGATGTACTCCGGTATAAGAACAAGACAAAATATAATTAACATATGCATGCAATGCAATGGCATTTCTATACCACATCACGGGTGCCCCTGCAAAACCAAATTAGACGTTCCTCTATTAGTTGAGAAAGTTTTACGCGGATTCTAGGGGCAACGTCTCTAGATCGTCAATCTACTTACGCCAAGCCACAACATGGATCCGCTAGTTGCTTATTAACCGTTCCGGGGTGTTCGATAGAGTGAGATGACAATAATCTTAAACTACCGACCATTGACTCCGTCACATACTTATGGGCCCCGCGTAGATCTTCAAAGATAATCTACCCAGCTTTCTAGTGCAACTATGTTTTCACTATAGTAGCAGAGGCTGACACTTGTAAATCACATACATGGTGTAAAACCACATGTCTTGTGAGACCAGTCTGGCGTGACGGTATGCGTAAAGTTGGTCCGAGCCTGCTTCTATTCCGCTATACCACAAAAACGAGAATTAAACTAAAAATAGCAAGTAAGAAGATCCAACGCCCACTATGTTCCATCCTGTTCTAATCGTACGAAGCATTTACGCATATAATCGGCCTTGATACCACTGTAGGGATTCATACCATAAAAAACAAAAAATTCCTACGCAACAACGAATAAACCACCAAGATCTAATCTAGGAGATGCATGTAACGATGCAGTAGCATGTAACAATTGAACAACTCGATTTGCGTACCGTTGCAAATAGGTTGCGGACGTGTAACGGTTGGTGTCGATGTAGACGATCACGATCCGATCAATTTTGGTGATCCAACTTGATCAACTCTGTCACTTGTGCGGTGGCTCCGAGGTGATGCACACATACGGCTTGGGGATCTCGGCTCCTTCTTGTTCTAGTAAGTTGGAGTCGAGGTAGAGAGATCGCTTCGGTGTCACGATGGTGTGACGACAAACTTGGTGCAAATCCGGCGGGGCTTTGCTCGGACTATCTTTTTGGAGTTCGCCGGAATTACTGTTCATGCGAGATTCCGACGATCACCTGCAGAGGTCTGAGGACCAACGGAGGTAAACGTCAAAGGATAGAAGAGGACCCCGACGAGGACTGGCGACAGCCGACGGCGGCGAGGAGACCGTCGACGTGCGGCGGGCGGAGGCGGCTCTGGGCGTGGGGACCTCGGGGCAGCGTGGCTCTTGTGGACTTGTGATTTTGTGGCCAGCCCCGGGGCTCCCGTATATAAAGGCTCGGAATCGAGAGGACATAGGATCTATGAATCCTAATTGTACTCCCGGTCAAATCTTGTCAAACTCATATTGGAACCATTGGAACCACACAAGGAAGTCCCCAAGTGAACTGGAGTAGGAAAAGGAAAGCTCCTCCTTCCCACTTCCAAACCAAGTGGAGAGACGACTTTTCGTCTCCCACTTGTCAACGACGGCCTGCCGGCCGGCCGGCCCACTTGGCCCTAGGCTAGGTGGGTCCCCCCCCCCTTCTGGAACTTTCCAGTACAACCTAAAAATCCGGAACTTTTCGGAACCATTCCGATACTTTCCATGTATGTTCCAATAGGTTTGTCTCCCTTCCGAATCATCCGTGATATCCCCGAATGCATTCGGGAGACAAAAAACACAACACTTGATATCTCTCTATCCCTAGCGGCGTCGAACCTTAAGTGTGTGACCCTGGTTCACGATTATGTGGACATGACTATGTCCATAGCCAATGGTTAATAGAGGGATCTGAAGATTCATATTAACACCAACATATTCAACGACGATCTTATCAAGTGAACCACTTATGTCATTTATATATAATTCACATGTGATGCGATATCTTAGTTACCAGAGATTTGATCGTTGGTACCTTCATACCTTATTCTTATCTCGTTATCAGTAAGTACTCTTTTCTCGTCGTAATAGCGCACCCTCGTGTGACCTAGTCACGGTCTTGCAAGAGATTGAGTGCGTATTACCGAGAGGGTCTAAAGAATATCTTTTTGTTACTTGCATGGACAAATCCGACTCTTGATAACATACAACCCAACAAGTATCTTATAGAATACATGCGAGATAGCTTTATGATCACCCAATAACGAAGTGACGTTTGCAAAAAGCTATGGATGTGTCCAATACTTGGGAGTTGTATAATCTCATGGTCAAAGGAATATTATTGATGAAAACCGGAAACCTTTGCAATTAGAACTATATAACGCGATCAGTTGCTACGCTTTGATTAAGTAATGTCCATCATATTATTCTATTTATTAATATGACCTCGCTAATAAGTGACACTATGTCCATGGCTATGGAAACAAATATCCAACACTTATTTCATGAACTAATATAGAGGCATACTAGGGACACATTGTTTTCATAATCAACACATGTATTATGTTTCCGGGTAATACAATAAGCATGGTATATAAACATTATCATCAACATGTATTGGTGATAATAAATATTCTTTTATTATTGCCTCTTGAGCACCAAAACCCTTCAGCTCCAACCGCGCCTTGTCCACGCAACAGCCACATCCCCGTTCAGTTTACACATACCAGCTGGCGGCGGAAGCCATCACCGTACTTGCACAGCCTAACGTCCACATGTCTCTTCCTTCTTCGGTGGAGAGGAGATCTCCAAGTCTCATAGAAAGCTAGTTATGAAAGCGTGTGTTGCCCCGGACTCTGTTGTATGTCCTCATGGATTAGCTTCCTTCTAGCATGCCATATGGACCAGAGTGTTGTGATCATCGTCATGATCAGTGTGATCCATCGACTCGAGCTTGGAAAATAGCCATTGTCGCGCCAATGGCTCCATGGACAAGATAATGTGCTCGACGATAACTGGACTAGAGGGATCCCATATACACTTCGACATGGTGCACTCAATGAGGGAATGATGCCATGAATCTTCCATGCCACACATAGAGCACGCCAGGGATGGTACCATGCCCATGTGGTGTCGGATATCACTCGTAGGCAAGGAGCACGGAGCATGCCGCCAGAGGAAAACCCTCACTTTAGTTGGGACAATACATTTCATAGTTTGGTCCATAACTTCCCTTCTGAACCAGCTCTAGCAGAGCCCGAGCGCTCATCAATCCAAATCCTCCCTCGCTCGCTTTTTTGCTTACAAGGGCACGGTATGCCGAGCAAACTGAGAAAGCACCGTCTTCTCAAAATGCCATGCCGAGAAGTCTTCCTGGATCCTTGTGCAGAGCGGAATACCTCTGATCACCTCCACATCCATTAGAAGGAAAAACTTCCTAATCAAATATGCTTTCCATGACGTTGATGAAGCATCAATGTAGTCGCTCACCAACCTAGGTGCCCCCTCCTTTTTTGATGCAGTTGGCATCAGCCTCTCATCCCGTGGAAATCAGTTATCGCTCTAGGCGTCGGTGGATTTGCCGTCACCAATACGATGTACGAGACCAACTACCAAGGCATTGCGTCCCTCGATAATGGCTCTCCAAACATGCGACGGGTGACCGCCCAGTTCAACCTCAAGAAGGATCGGCCCTGGGAACTAGACAACTTTAAGCACACGGACACTAAGCGTCTGAGGTTCCTAGAGAACGCGCCAGTCCTGACGGGCAATAAGAGCAAGATTAAAAATCTCAATGTCTCTGAACCCCAACCCACGAGCATATTTCGGTTGAGTCATCTTCTCTCTGGAGACCCAACATGTTATTCTCTCCCCATCTCTGCATCCTCACCAGAACTTCCTCAACATGGAATTGATATGCTCACAAAGTCCCTCGGGTAGCTTGAAACATGACATAGAAAAAGTGGGTATAGCTTACGCTACTGACTTGATGAAAATATCCTTCACTCCTACTGACAGGAAATGTTCTAGCTATCCCAGGACCTTTTTCCATAATCTATCCTTCAGATATTTGAAAGCACCGCCCTTAAACCTACCAACATCAGCCGACATTCCAAGGTATTTCTCATTTAGGGTCTCCTTATGAATGTCAAGCTCGGACTTGACATCCCCTCTGATATTCGTCGGGTATCTCTTACTAAAGCAAATAGAAGATTTATCCGTATTAATACGCTGTTCCAAAGCATTACAATACTTCACCAGCACATCCTTAACATCTTGTGCTCCCTCGATACTTGCTTTGAAGATGCGAGCTAAGGGAAAGTTCTTCATAATCTATTTGGGCAATACCTGGGACGGAGACATGGCTGGCTGACAACAAGCCCATGTAAATCCTCGCTAAAAAAGGCTACGAAGTAACATGTTTCAGTGTTTTTGTCTTAGCTCGTCATGTGTTCCTTTGCCTGTGCTTTGAAGCTTTTTATAGTTACACGCCATGTCAAATGATAATGAGAAAGCCTTCTGCCGATGTTACCCAGTGAAATACGCCATGTGTTTGGTGGGATACGTACAAAAAGGTGCTGAAGCAGTTGGATGATGCGTAGTATGCATGCCCCAAATGCTGCTCTTTGTAATGCTGAACATACTTTGTATTTTTCAATTGCAGTTTGTTGTTCAAAACGAGATCCAGAAATGGGTGAGTCTGTTACTACTAATTTTCTGGAGAATGGAGTTACTATATGCATTTTACTGCGTATGAATCAACATAAATCCTCTGCATACTGAGATATTGGGACTTCACAAAGATGTCTGAAAATTAAGAAGAATATATATGTACAATTAGATGGAAATGGTGATTACTACGTTGTTTTTATTGCAATTTTACTAAGCTTTATTAAGTAAACATGGATTATGAAGAATTACTAGATGGTGCATACTTTCTGATCAGATCAACTTAGTCAGCAATAAGAATGGAGATCATCATGCAGAAAACATTATTTGTCTTGCTTTCATATTCTTAGTGAAATAAATGAGCAGGATGTAAATTCATTGGATGTGCCAATATTAGCGTGATCCAGCTAGCTACAGACGTTACATATTTTTGGCAGCAATTGATTGGAGATAGATAGGGAAAGAAAGTTTCGGCAAAATACTTATTGTAATTAATTTTATGCATCCTGACAAACATGAAATGGCGTGAAACTTTCGACCTTTCCAGAGTACACAAAAGCTTTACGCATAATTATTTCTTAAAGCGAACAAAGAACGTCTTCTTCTTTCCTGAGCCAAATTCCATACAATTTACAGTACTCAGTTGTGCCATGGCTCAAGATGATGATATCAATAACCACAACACACTGCAGGCGACCAGCTCCGACTCGATGAATCCCTGCAAGGACATGAGCGGGGGCGAAGACTCCAAAGGCAGCAGTCGCCTGGTTGTCGTGGGTGCTATTGACAAGGGGAAGGGTGTTGCAAAGACAGAAGGAGAAGACCAGGTTGGTGGATCTAACGGTAAGATCAGCCCTCCACACGTCGCAGCTGCTGCCAGAGATGGCAGATCAGGCGGCCACCGTGGCAACAGAGAATTGCACATCACCACGGAGCGTGAGAGGAGGAAACGGATGAGCACGATGTTCAACGAGCTTCACAGCCTCCTCCCCACCCTCCCTGACAAGGTGATGAGATTATGTTATACTCGTATATTAGGGCTTCGTGCATCAGATGCAGATCCTCACTAGTGTTTTGGTGTTTCAGGTTGACAAATCAAGCATAGTGACGGAAACGATACATTACATCAAGAGCTTGGAGGGGACGCTGATGGAGCTTGAGAAGCGCAAGCAGGAGATGCAGTTGGGACGAGGCAAGGTCGGTGCCGCAGCCAACAGTGGGATCTCATCTTCAGCGATGGCGATAACACCTACAGCCCTGGTGGCACAGGCGCCAGTTGTACTGCCAGATGCTGGGATCTGGCCAACAGGAGCAGCGCCAGCGCCACCTATAACTGTTGGCATGGTGACGCCGGCGCCGGTGGGGCTACAGACGTGGTCAGGGCAGAACGTCGTCCTAAGCTTGTCGGGCAATGATGCATGGATCAATGTATGCGTGGCACGACGGCTGGGCTTGCTGACAATGGTGATGGCCGTGCTCGAGAAGCACAACATTGATGTAGTCACCTTGGGGATCTCGTCTGACAATGCCCGGACCATGTTCACCATCCATGCTCGCGTAAGTAAAACCCTCGTCCTCCATTTAGCTACCTACTTCTTGGGGCTTTGGTTACTCAAATATCGGCTACAGATTTGAAATCTAGTTGCGCGCGACGATTTTATGGAGCGATCCAATGGTAGTTCTCCACGTGGCAAGGCAAAGAAAAAAAACCAAAGTTATCATCCGACCATCGCCAAAAAAATCGGATGCTCCCTGTTGCGTCATAAGGGAGCAGGGTCTTCCTATTGTTGTAAGATAGAAAATTACCATAAAAATTACATTATCTGAGCTATTTCATAAATTGTCAGAATTAATCATAACTCGCGAAAAATGCATTGTGTTTTTTTGACATCGTATATCCCATGGCGTCGAAATATACTAAATTGTATTTTGGAAGACGGATGATAAAGTGGGGGAACCAAAACTCTAAAAGCATGCACGTGCGTCTTATTTGTAGCATATATTCCCTAAAGTATCGAAATGGTTTAACATGGTGAGAGAATTAGAACTTGCACAATTTACAGTTGAGTCTTATCTAGCGTATATTGTCAAATATTAAAACCTTCTATGGAAGAAATACTGAACTGGCCGGAAGAACTCGCACAATTTAGATGTGGATCCTATATGATTGTGTATATCTCCTAACGGGGTGGACTGGTGGTTTAGGAGAAAAAAAATAGAGGCTAAGTTAGTTTCTTATCAAAGCAAGGCTTTTGAGTTCTTTGTATAGACTTTTGATAATTTTGAAGATATAATTAGTAAATTATTACGACTAAATGAAGCTAGAACTGACAGTACATTTGCGCAACATAAATTTGGATGCTAATAACTTTATGCCATTATTTCAATTTGATTTTCTTTTTTTCTGAAATAGCATGACATAATTTAGCTATTATGCATATCGATAATCCTATACATATGAGAGGATTCTTACGGGCTGTGGTATACGTGCTGACGTGTTGTTCGAGTGGGTGGTTCATGATCCTATAAACAAGGGAAGGAAAAGATCTAGCCCAATCGTGTGCCTCCACCTCATCCCGTAAATGTAAATGTTTTCCATAAGTGCAGTAACATGTAACTTAGCATATTTCATAAATGAATACATTGGACGGTTGAATTGAATGGGACTTTTACAACCTCAATTCAACACCATCCTAAAGATTTTTCTCGAAAGTATAGAATATGTACAAAGTTAAATTGCTTGAAGGCTGCTATCAGTGGATAACAGGAAACGATTTTGAAATACATGATCAGATAAATTATGGTTATAGGGTTGAAGTCGTTTGTTTCTATGAAAAACTGTTATTACTTTTGTGCATATGCAGTTTATTTGATTATGATATGGCTTTTGATATATACTTTATCTAGAAACAAGGGGATACACTCTTGACAAAAGCAAACGTCCCTCATAAATTCTAGATACTCTACATGAGCATCCCTTTAATTTATGGTTTGCTGAAACAGATAAATGGGGCGACCAACCAGTTGGGATATAATGTGCGACCTGAGGAGATATACAAGCTGGCTGTGTCAGAGATGATGGTTTGGCTCTCAGAATAATGATAAAGATGGATTTTCTGCACTCTTTAATAAAAGTAGTAGAGTGGCCTGGTTGTTTACATTTAAGGATTAGCTTTAATATCGTCGAACTGAACCTTTGAATCGCCATATCTCTGGAACTGTTCTGAGATTGTCATGTGTATGCACCTTTGTATCACATATTGCATTTGAATTCGGACTTCCAATTGTAGACTTGTATTGTTGGTTTCTGCTGTTCTACATTAAAATTATGTTTGTGCAACAAAAAACATTAAAATTATGTTTTTCATTCAATAGTAGTATCGTGTTACTTCGATTTTTGTCGTGGCCAGTGGATGAGCTCTCATGGGCTGATGGCCATGTTTTCTTGCGAACACCATAGTAGAGGCGGGGAGTTCCACACATAGATCTTGCTACCAGCGAAGCTCCTCTAGCTCGGAAATTTCAGTCGCCGCATGCAGGTCCATTGGCGGCAGAAGCTCTAGCTCCAGTGGGAGGTATCTGACTCGCACTGTTGGCACACATACATCTCTGACTTTCTCTCTTCACACAACAAGCTGGTCGTGAGAGTCATAATAGAACTCCGTTTCGGAGTCCTTGAGCCACAACATCAGCAATTTGGGGGCGAACAAGGAATGCCACCGGGGTTGTGCTCTGTCCCAAAACACTTGGCCCAGTCCAGTGAGTCCAAGGCATAGGCTGGATCCACTGGGAGGTCAGGTGGGCAGATGGGCTCAGGGGTGGTTGTTCTAGGGACAAGCAGCACCAGAACCCTATTACGCATGCTCCATATCCGTGGGTAGGTGCACGTCGGGCCATGCTAGGGCCTTGTATGCCTCAAAGTACGCATGCGCCATATGGACGGAGACGCTGACATGGTGGCACACTGGCTTCGGCATGGTCCGCGCCTAGAAGAAGCTACAATGGCGGCTACCCTTCAAGGACCCCGTCTCGTCATTGTTCATGTGGTGCCCCTACCTCTTTGGCATCGTGGGCGTGGGGGTAATCATGATCTATGGCGACAAGAGGCCATCGCCGCATACTTGGGTATGGTAGTGGGACGTTGACGATGCAGGGGGAAGTGGATATGTCCACTGGTGAAGTGGGGATGTGAAAGGTATACCACCACGTCACATTGAAAGAGGTGGTGGCTAACTGGACCGCCCTTGGCGGACGTGTCCGTATGACCACATTCTCAGCCTAAATTTAGGATGAAAATGCTTCAAACAATGGTTATATTGGGAAATTGGTCGCCGCGTTGGGCCTTCCACTCTGTCCCTTCGTTGGGAGCCCATGTCAGTATCTTTGTACCTATGAGGGTTACACTTGTTGTTCATATCCATATTACTTGTTTCTAATATAGATGTAGTTGGAAGTTAAACTTATCGAGATATATGTATGATATATGTATATTGGCTACAGTTAATATGGATTAGAGGGAGTAGGAAGTAGCATATTTCAACGACGATTGACATGAGCTTTTGGCGCGTGCAGTGGAGCACTAGCTTTGTGCGTGTGACAGTTAAACTCGACGCAAACAAACCATTGATCAGGTTTGTTGGCCTACACCTCGTGAGTCATTTATCCCCAAATGGTTATCTTTCCCATTGCAATGTTTACTCCCTATATGTTAACTTTTTATGTCTTTGAATTATTTCTTCGCATGGTCGTATTGCGCAACAAAGGTATAAAAACATGGAAGCAAGCGAGAACCGGTTTTTCACATTACACCATTATTGGAAAATTCTAGAGCACATCGAGAAGTGGAAGTTGATGGACCAAGAGGTTCCTCCTTCTCGCTCTGGGGCTCCAATTGCCTCCTCCTCGCACTGGGGAGCCAATTGCTTTGGATGATGATAGTGATGATGCACCGTCCGAAGGAAGAAACAAAGGAAGGCCCAATGGGAAAAGGCACGCAAAGTTAGAGGTCAAAAAAGGGTGGAGCAAGAGAGGTTGACCTCCAAGATTGAGAAGATGATGACTGTTAAGAAACAAATTGCTCAAGAGAAATTGCTAACTAGGAAGGAGTTGGCCGAGATCAAACATTGGGAGAAGATTAGGAAGTGGGAAGTAATTAGAGAAGACGAGAAGTGGAAGGCCGCCTTTGAAGATAGAAGGATCCGGCTTCAGTAGGAAAAAAGAAGAGAACTGATTGATGATGATGAATCCAACTATAATGGATGCTCTCACCAAAGAATGGTGGGAAATAAGAAGGACAGAGATCTTGCAAACAAAGAAGGCAAGAAGGGAGGTCTCGTCTTCTGCAGCAGCTGCTGCCTCCATCAATGGTGGTGTCGGTGGAGATGATGGCAACGGAAATGGCCCTTCCGCTACAGTTTGAATCACTATGTGTCAATAATCTATCATCTATGCTATGATACCTCCTCGTGACTATGTTTTTATGTCAAACATCATTATTATTTCGAACTATTTGTGCTTTAAGAATGGACCCACATAATTGCACCGCATACTGCATACATTTGCGGTATAGTTATACGGGATGTGTTCTGCCGCGACATCACGTATATTATGCGGTATAGTTATACGGAATCTGTTCTACCGCGATGCATTTCGTGACAAAAATGCCAATGCGGTTAACACTATTTGCGTTCTGCGGTACGGTGGGACGGAGGATCTACTAAAGATGGTCTAAGCGGTATAGAGAGTAGAAGGTTGCATCTTTTGTGGACCGGCATAGTGGCACCCCGTCCAGAGACAGGCATCAGAAATAGAGGGCCAGCCAGGGATGGGAGCCGCGGTGCAATGCGTGGGCCGGAGACAAGCCTGCCTGACCAAAAGCCCATGTAAATTCTGTTGAAAAAGGCTAACTTGTTTGTGTGTTTCTGTCTTAGCTCCTCGTCCACGTGTGATTTTTGCCTGTACTTGCAAGCTTATATTATACTAACACGCAAAGTAAATTGAAAAGGAGAAAGCCTTCCGCCGTTAATTACCCAGTGAAATACGCCATTGTGTCTGGTGGGATACGTACAAAAAGGTGATCAAGAAGTTGGATCCCATTCATGCCCAAAATGTTGCTCTTAACAAACTTTGTATTTTTCTCAAAAAAAAAAACAAACTTTGTATTCTTGTACCCCTCTGTCCCATGGAATTTGTCTAGCAAAATTTTGATGTATCTAGATGCTATTTAGTGTCTAGATACATTTGAATTTAGATAAATTATATATAACTTTCGTGGAACGGAGAGATTACATGGAGTTTGTTGTTTTAATTGAGATCGTGAACTGTGTGAATCCGTTACTGTCAGTTTTCTGGAGAATGGAGTTGCTGTGCAACCTCCGGTCATCGATTATATGCATTTCTGTAAGTGTGAATCAACATAATCCGGTCTGCAGAGACTGATATATTAGAATGAATAAAGATATCTCAAACCTGAGAAGAATGTAGTATCAGTTGAAAATGGTGATTTAGACGAAGTCGTTATCATTGCGATTTTATTAAATTCTACTAAGTATACATGGATTATGAAGCAGTGCATAATTGCTAATTAGATCATCCAAGTCAGAAATAAGAATGGAGATCATCATGCAGAAAAGAATGCTTGTGTTGCTTCCATATTTTTACTGAAATAAATGAGTAGGATGTAAATTCAATGAATGTGCCAATATTAGCGTGAGCCAGCTAGCTAAGAGGCCTCACACATTTTTGACAGCAATACTTGGAGATAGAGAGAAGGGAAAAAGTTCCCGCAAAATACTTATGGTAATTAATTTTATACATCCTGACAAACATGAGACACGCGGATATTATCAATCTTTCGAGAAGACGTAAAAGCTTGGCGCATCATTTCTTAAAGCCAGCAAAGGACGACTTCTTCTCCTCTGATCTAAACTTCTTACACTTTACTTAGTGCTTAGTTTAGTGTCATGGCTCAGGACTCCGACAACAACAACCACAACGCACCGCCGGCGACCAGCTCCGACTCCATGAGTCCCGGTAACAACGACAACGGTAGCGATGAGTCCAAGAGCAGCAGCCATCCGGTGATTGTGAGTGCCATTGACAAGGGGAAGAGTGTCATCAAGATAGAAGGAGAAGATGAGGGTGGTAGATCTAAGGGTAAGATCAACACTCCACATGTCATAGCTGTTGCCAGACATGGCAGATCAGGTGGCCGCCATGGTGACAGAGAATTGCACATCATCACGGAGCGCGAGAGAAGGAAACGGATGAGTGAGATGTTCACCAAGTTGCATGGACTCCTCCCCACCCTCCCTGACAAGGTGATGCTATTATGATTTACTCATATGTTAGGTCTTTGTGGATGCAGATGAAGATCCTCACTAGTTTTTTGTGTTTCATGTTGACAAATCGAGCATAGTGATGGAAGCTATACACTACATCAAGAGTCTGAAGGAGACACTAAGCGAGCTGGAGAAACGGAAGATGGAGATGTAGCTGGCACAAGGCAAGATTGGCACCGCAGCCAATCATGGGGTCTCATCTTCTGCAGCGGCGCTAGCGCTTACGGACCAGGTGGCACCTATGCAGGTAGCACCTATAACTGTGGGCGCGGTGACCGCGGCTCCAACGCCGGTGGGGCTACAGACGTGGTCTAGGCCTAACGTCGTGCTGAGTCTGTCAGGAAACGACGCATACATCAGTGTGTGTGTGGCGCGGCGCCGAAGCGTACTGCCTATGTTGATAGCCGTGCTGGAGAAGCACAACATCAATGTGGTCACATCTGGGATCTCGTGTGATAACGCCCGGAGCATGTTCACCATCCACGCTCGCGTAAGTAAAACCCTTATCCTAAACCTTTGTCCTCCATCTAGCTAGCTATGTTCTTCGAATTTTGGTAGTCAATTTTAGATATAAACTTTAGGGGTAAGGGGAACACACACACGGAAACATGGTCAGTCATATTATCGAAAATTACTAGATTTTTTTAGATTAAAGGGATCACCATCGTGGCTCCATTGGTAAACCTACGGAAGCCACATAAACACATGTCTGATTTTACAGCACACAAGCGTGTTTGAGAGGGTTTAGATGCCTAATGACACAAAAGCATAATTGGAGTTCAAGTTGGAAACAGGAAACTACACCCTATATACACAAATCCTATAGGTGCATCCACACCGGCTCACAAAAGAATCTAAAAATGTGATATGATCGAAGCAGCTTCAAGGATCGATGCCGGATTGGTCCAGGTAACTTACCTCAGCAGCTTCTTGGCGACGAGAGAGATGTGATCACCATACTCATCTTTAGGGGGATTCTTGATAGTGATACCTTTGAGCCCTTTAGTCACTTGTCACTTGTCAATTCGAAATTCCCCTCCAGGATCAGCATCACATATCAATAATTTGGTCTATGGTTGCAGACAAGTGTTCCTTGAATATGACCATTCATCTATTGAATGAATGCAATATCACTCTCAAAATTTGGTGCAAATTCAGCCAAATTTAACCGTTAAAGAGCATATCATTTTTTGAAAGTAATACGGTAGGGGAAGCCCCTACAGTGAGATTTTGTTTTTTTAATAATAAGAACTCAAATTTGCATCCCTGGGGATTTGAACCTGGGTGGCTAGGTTGTACATCCACTCCCCTAACCAAGTGAGTTATGCTCACTTCTTTAAAGAGCATATCATTCCTAACTTTCCAGATATATACACTAGAGAGTAGCATCACAGACTGAATTTAAAACTTTATGTTTTTTGTTATCTACCCAATTGGCAATTGACAAGTAATCATTTCTAAAGAAACATGAAAAAACAGAATGATTTGCCAAATCTGTATAGGTACAATGTAGTGAAAGAATAAGTGATGGATTGATTCGTTTTCAGCACATGAAATGCAACATTCAGGTTTATTAAAATTTCTTTTCATCACGTTGTCTCTAGTCATCGAAATGTTTCAAGACAAAATAGAAAAACGTGCACTCTGGGAGGAATAAGGAGTTGCCAAACATCAAGGACAAACATGGGTGTGACTCCACCAAAATTAAGAACATCATAAAGGGATGATGACATACCCTGCATTACTTTCATATTGCCTACTTAGAGCATCACTAACAGCAGAGGAAGAGATGCTAGTAGTAATACTTTCCAATTCATACCACTGTTGCACACGAGGCAGCAAAATTCCTCCTAAAAGTGAACCTAAGGTTACTACAATTCCAAATCTTTTGGACAGTCTTTTATTGTTCATGGCACAAGACATATAGTTCAAAGAACTTAATTTCTATGGGGAAGTCTCACACAATGTGTCTTCCAAAAATATAACTTTTACATCATTTACTATTTTTCACCTATAACCAAATCTAATATTCTACAATGTACGCATCACGCCTTCTAAAATTGCAAAATTACTCCAGCTTTACCGAGAAGATATTCGTGTTGCATGTGTTATATTTGGCAGCAACTGAAGTTCTCCAAAGTTTTCATTCATTCCTTAGAACATATTTTAATCTAGAAAATAAGGAGAAAAAATTTGACATTAGCCAGATGAGGCACACCTAGTCCCCAGAATTCTTTCTTCTTAGAAAATATTTTCCAGTTTGCTAACTGAAGGTTTCCGTGTCCCTCAAAATCATTACAGAGAAAATTTTACATCTGGATGGTGATGAGGTGAAATGCCCATTTTTTAAACTAAAAAAGAAATAAGATAAATGGGGATGTTGGCAAAAAAAAATTGGGTCTTAAGCAACTTAAGTTAGCAGCATATGAAAAAATCTTATATTAACATAATTAATCATCACTTGCAAAAATATATATCTTTAATGTAAAAATGTACTAAATTATATTATTTTATAGCATATAGTCTCAAGATTTGCACATGTCTTATTTTATAGCATATAGTCTCTACAGTATCAAAATGGTTCAATATAGTGAGAGAGTCAGGACTTGCACCGCAATCTTATCAGAATGCGTATATCCTCTGACAACAAAACTTATTATAAAAATATTCTTGAAACAATTCAGTAAACTAGGAAGAAGTGTGGATCTTATATGATTGTGTGTATCCACTAGAGTCAAAACATGTTACAAAGTTACATTGTCGAAAATAGTTTAGTAAAGTGGGAGAATCACCTACATGGTAACATATGGTATACTCTAATGATTCGATGACATCAACCTTTTTATTTTATTCAGAGTAGATCACATAAAAATAAGTGTACACCCATTCAGTAGCCAATATTGCATTGTAATATTTGAAGTATCATATATTGTTTTAACATGGTGGTTGCCTCATAGCCTTTAGCATTTAGGCTGTTCCTTTTCTTCACCCAGAAATGATAGTTAAGACCATTCAATGATGAACTTGAAAATATAGCATCATCATGTTAGTTCTCCTTGGAGTGTTCCTCCCTGTCATGCTTCATCTTCCTCTCTCCATCAGGCTCACACAACATCCAGATAAAAAAAACAATGATGTTTGTCTTTTAAGTCTAGCTAGAGCTAGGGATATCATTGTCACATATAGTTCTCAATTTTGAAATGGACATACCATATACTACTTCGGTCCCAAAATACATGACATGTAATTTAGGAAAAAGCCAAACTTTCCAAGATAAAACCTATAGAATTGTTTTAATTATACATACATATACTCCTTCCGTCTTGAAATACACGACTCATGATTTAGTGAAAACTCAACGGTTGCTAAGTTTGAACAATTACACAAAAGGTAATATCAATAGTTACAATATTAAGTAAATAAATCATGAAAATATATCTTATAGTTGATCTATTGGTATTGATGTAGTATTTTAAATCTTCATATTTTGTATGTATACTCAGTCAAGCTTTGAAAGCATAGACGTTTGACTAAGTTTATACACCATGTATTTAGGGATGGATGGAGTATATTGGACCCTTTGAATTATAACAAAACATTCCAACAAGGTATAACTTCTCTTCCTATATGCATAAGAAAACATGTTTCTATTTTATTATATATCCTAGGCTAAATGCACACATGATGTTGACAAATCTTACCACACTCGACACCTCCACCTATGCAAGCTGGTATTTGTTCTTACTATTTTGATTGTGTGTTAATTTCCTTTCTTTACGGAAAACCATCAGAGAGATCTCAACTATAGGTTGTAAATTAATAAAGTGATATTCTAATTCAAATGCATATGAAAATATAAGGATTAAGTTGTGTTTTCGGCGAACCTCTAAATGTTGGGAATATTTATTCTGAATTCTATGGCAAACCAGATCCAACTCATGTATAAATGTTTCTTTTCATCCAATGACATTGGGTCTCCGATCCTTCAAAGTTTCATGGTTCCTAATAATCCAAAACCCCAAGATGCAATGACTATAAGAAGCGTGAAGAAGGGGACATGATATCACTATAATTTGGGAGGTTTCTTGTTCTTTGGGGAGAAAAATTCTAGGCTCATGGGAAATAGATAGTATAGGGTCTTCTTGAGAACATTAGAGAATTGTAGAGTGCAATAATGGTAACTAGAATTCTTTTTCTAACATTACATTTATAGTGCTCAATATATCATGCAATATTAACCATAAGAACAATGACTGCTTGGTTTTACATAAAGATTACCAAATGTAATTGAAATGGGGAGGTGGGGGTTGAAAATCAACAATCACTTTATAGGCCACGTGAGATGAAAAAATGTTGATTCCCCAAACTATGATTCCACACATTGGTAGAATCTCCGACTAACAGTAATAGTATGTTCAAAAACTTCTTCCATTTGTAGAAAATCTTACGAGCCAATTGACATAAAGGCAAATGAAGTAAGTCCTCTAAGAACTCATGTTAAATGACGTGATGAACTATATATATAAGTTCTATTACATAAACCAAATGAGAAATCTTTTGTGCATATAACTATCATGATAAATGCTAGTTCAAGAAAAACCTTTGATCATTTCAATTACACCTTGCCATAAATTATGTAAACCAAAGTTGTAAATTAATTTTCCACAAAAAGGATCCTACTAAGTGGTTTCTAGGAATTCTAGTCGTACTACATTAGGTGGTCCAAATTATATTGACTCAAGGAATGTCCAGACAACTGAAAATTTGTCGACCTCTCCAAGAAAAGCTTTATTTGGGATATTGATATTCAACACACACGCATTCTTGACTTTTTTATGTATGTAAACTCTTGTTCATGTTTCAAGAGCATGACCTTTTCAAGAATATCTGAATTCATCCATAAGAAATGCCTCACGTATTTGCTCATTTCTTGGTTGATATTGTCAGGAATGTCCATACAACATATGAGAAAGATAGAAAATCAAATTTAACAAGTCATTTCACTAATAAAAATAATGTCTAAATTCGGACTTGAGGTGGAGGATAAGGTGGTAGTTAAGTGAATTGTATTGAAACATGTATCAAGTGTGCTAATAATTTATCATTGGGGCTACATGCAGAAAGCTCAATATGATGTAGGAGGGAGGTATAGAAAATGATTTTTTTCGGTGAGTTTAGGTTTCATAATTTGTGGATACTACGAATGATAACCTAGGATTCCCAATGAAACTTAAAAAAAAATTCTTACGATTGTGATAATTGAAGGTGTAGTTTGTATACATCATGCTGGATGTTTTTTTGGAATTGAGGCGATATCTTGTAAATTGTTTTAGTTTAATTCAAACTTCACAGGCATAATGGTGGTTCAGTAAAACAATAGAGGCTAAATTAGCTTCTTATCAAACAAAAAAATTTGATTTCTTTGTACAGAATTTTGATAATTCTGATGTTAGAATGCTAAATTATTAAGACTACACGTAGGTAGAACTGATTATATATTTGCACAATATTTTTGAAATAAATCTAGATGTTAATAGCTTTATGAAATTATTTAATTTTATCTCTTTTTCTAAAATAGCATGGCATAATTTATCTATCTATTGTGGATATAGATGGAACCTATACATGCCCTATACAATCATTCCCTAGCGAAATGTGTAGTAACATGTAAAAGTACTTAGCATATTTCGTAAATGAATAACTTGGGTGGTTGAATTGGATGGGATTTTAGTTTACAAACATAACTCAACACTATCTAATAGATTTTAATCCCTTTTTACAGAACTTTGATAGTTCTGAATCTAGAATACTAAATTACTAAGACTAGATGTAGGTTTAACTGGTTATATATTTACACAATAATTTTTAAAAAATCTAGATGTTAATAACTTGATGAAATATTTAAATTTTATCGCTTTTTCTGAAATAACATAGCATTATTTAACTATGTATTATGGATATAGATGGAACCTATACATGTCATATACAATCATTTCCTAGCTATATGTGTAGTAGCACTCACATATGGAATATGCACCAAGTTTAACTTGTTGAAGGGTGTTATCAATGGACACCGTAAAAAGCATTTTGAAATGGGATTGGATGAATTATGGTTACAGGGGTGAGCTCGTTTGTTTATATGAAAACTGTCATTAATTTTGTGCAAATGCATTTTTATTTGTTTATGATGTTTTTTTTGTTGTATTTTGTTTGGAGAAAATGGGATAAACTCTTGACAAAATGGGACGACTCTCATAATGTTTATATAATCTACGTGAGCATCCCTTTAATTTATGTCTTTGCTGCAAATAGATACGTGAAGCGAGTAGCCGGTTTGGAGATAATGTGCCATCCGAAGAGATATACAAGCTCGCAGTGTCAGAGATAATGGTTTGGCTTTCTGGATATTAATAAAGATGGATTTTCCGGGATCTTCAATAAAAATTGCATGAAGGGGTTGGTTGTTTACATTTGAGGGTTATATCGCGTCAAACTGAACCTTCGAGTCATCATACCTCAGTACAATTTTGAGATGGTTATATATGTGTGTAAAATTTGAGATGGTTATATATGTGTGTAAAATTTGAGATGGTTACGGGTGTCACTGTGTGCACATTTGTATCGTATATTTCCATAACATATGAATCCACAAGTACAGTCTCGTCTTGTTTCCGATTTCTGCTGCTCTACTTTGAAATTATGTTCTTCATTTAGTAGAGTAGTATCACGTTCCTTTGATTTGTCTGTGGCCGTGGATGAACTCTCATGGGTTGATGGCCTAGTTTCTCGGCAACACTATAACTGTCCAGCCCACCCATCAACCTTCCGTGGTGCAATTGAGAAACGGGTACCCCATTGAACACATTAGAAATATTATTTTGAACAAAACACACACATGCTTTTTTGCGATAGAAGGAACATATTAATATTAAGAATATATAAATTACACCTAGCCTCTGTGACAATATAATATCAAGATATAGGCAAGACATTAAGAATGCACACAGAAAAAAGCATCACCTCGCCAAAGCTATAAGTGTCTAGGAGCAGAAAATGTTGAACTTATTTCCAAAGAACAAAGTAAACAAAGAGTAGCACGGTCCATCGGTTCCTCTCCTTCCATCCCGCATGTCATGATAGCTGATATATCAATGGTCTCATGTGATGGCCACTCCCCACTCAACTGAGTCATGGAAGGGAGACCATGTGGTTTCCAATCTATATTTTGGTTCCATGGATCAATCCGCTCTTGGTTACCACCAGGCCACAAATGAGTAGAAAGGTTTAAATGCACATTGATCTCTCAAATGCTTTAAAAGACTGACTTGGGTCCTCGGCTCTATTCTGGTCTAAATCTTCCCTCAAACACATGAATATGTCGATTTTTTATCCCCGGCATCGGTTTAACGATGGTTGACTAGTTTTTGACTTTTTTGAAGAACTGGTCTGATTTAATCCCCCTAGGCTCAACTGATGGGGTATGTTTCTTCTTGCTAAAATCTAGCATAAAGAGAAGAAATCAAACTCCAGCTCTTAAATAACTATGTAGATGGAGGCATATAATAGTGGATGCCATTGGGACTCAAACACACTATTCATGTACGTGTGATACGTGCACTTTACATTATCAATATAGTGACTTATATGATAAGTTTTTAATGATATTTTACACGATCCATTATTATTTACGCCTTTTTATTTGATTTAAGAGACTTTCCTATAAAGTCCTTTTCATTGGTATTTAATTTCTAGGAGGTAGAAAACTTGTTTTTTCCTATTTTGCTATTTCAGGGATGACGTGGCGGTTTCTCGGCAATGCCTGATACGTCTCCGACGTATCGATAATTTCTTATGTTCCATGCTACTTTATTGATGATACCTACATGTTTTATACACATTATATGTCATTATTATGCGTTTTCCGGAACTAACCTATTGACGAGATGCCGAAGTGCCGGCTCTCGTTTTCTGCTGTTTTTGGTTTCAGAAATCCTAGTAAGGAAATATTCTCGGAATTGGACGAAATCAACGCCCAGAGTCTTATAATTGGACGAAGCTTCCAGAACACCCGAGAGCCGCCAGAGGGGAGCCCTGGGGGCCCCACACAACACCCTGGCGTGGCCAGAGGGGGGGGGCCGCGCCGCCCTAGTGTGTGGGCCCACTAGGCCCCCTCCGAGGCTGCCCTTCCGCCTACTTAAGGTCTCCGTCGCGAAAACCCTATCATGTTCGACGAAACCAGAGAAAACCTTCCAGAGCCGCCGCCATCGCGAAGCCAAGATCTGGGGGACAGGAGTCTCCGTTCCGGCACGCCGCCGGGACGGGGAAGTGCCCCCGGAAGGCTTCTCCATCGACACCACCGCCATCTTCATCAACGCTGCTGTCTCCCATGAGGAGGGAGTAGTTCTCCATCGAGGCTCGGGGCTGTACCGGTAGCTATGTGGTTAATCTCTCTCCTATGTGCTTCAATACAATAATCTCATGAGCTGCCTTACATGATTGAGATTCATATGATGATGCTTGTAATCTAGATGTCATTATGCTAGTCAAGTGGATTTTACTTATGTGATCTCCGGAGACTCCTTGTCCCACGTGTGTAAAGGTGACGAGTGTGTGCATCGTGTGGGTCTCTTAGGCTATATTTCACGAATACTTATTCGCTGTTATGAATGGCATAGTGAAGTGCTTATTTATATCTCTTTATGATTGCAATGTGTTTTGTATCACAATTTATCTGTGTGCTACTCTAGTGATGTTATTAAAGTAGTTTATTCCTCCTGCACGGTGTAATGGTGACAATGTGTGCATCGTGTAGTACTTGGCGTAGGCTATGATTGTGATCTCTTGTAGATTATGAAGTTAACTATTGCTATGATAGTATTGATGTGATTTATTCCTCCTTTCGTAGTGTGAAGGTGACAGTGTGCATGCTATGTTAGTACTTGGTTTGGTTATGTTGATCCGTTATGCACTCTAAGGTTATTTAAATATGAACATTGAATATTGTGGAGCTTGTTAACTCCGGCATTGAGGGTTCGTGTAATCCTACACAGTTAGTGGTGTTCATCATCCAACAAGAGGGTGTAGAGTCTAGCATCTATCTATTTATTCTGTTATGTGATCAATGTTGAGAGTGTCCACTAGTGAAAGTATGATCCCTAGGCCTTGTTCCTAAATACTTATATCGCTGTTTGTTTACTGTTTTACTGCATCTATACTTCCTGCAATTTTACTACCATCAACTGCACGCCAGCAAGAACTTTTCTGGCGCCGTACTACTACTCATATTCATTCATACCACTTGTATTTCACTATCTCTTCGCCGAACTAGTGCACCTATTAGGTGTGTTGGGGACACAAGAGACTTCTTGCTTTGTGGTTGCAGGGTTGCTTGAGAGGGATATCTTTGACCTCTTCCTCCCCGAGTTTGATAAACCTTGGGTGATCCACTTAAGGGAAACTTGCTGCTGTTCTACAAACCTCTGCTCTTGGAGGCCCAACACTGTCTACAAGAATAGAAGCACCCGTAGACATCAAGCTATTTTCTGGCGCCGTTTCCGGGGAGGAAAGGTAAAAGGCTCTCATACTCCGGTCCCAGGTAAATTACTTTTCTGGCGTCGTTGTGTGTGTGCTCGAAGCTATTTCCTTTAGATCCTGCAATTGCATCTTTTTATTTCTTGTTTACACTAGTTAGGCATAATGGACAACAGTGAGCTTCTTATTCTATTTCCTGATTTAAGACATGGATGGTTTGATGCGAAAATTAAAAAACCCATGGAACATATTAGTATGAACACTTTGAATACCATTGTTGCTAATGATATAGAAAGTTCTAAGCTTGGGGAAGCTGGTTCTGATGAGCATGATCTTTTTAGTCCCCCAAGCATTGAGGAGAAAATTTACTTTGATGATACTTTGCCTCCTATTTATGATGATTATAATGATAGTGATCTTTTGGTGCCGCCTACTATGGAGAATAAATGTTATTATGATTATACTATGCCTCCTACACTTGATGAGAATAATGATGATAGCTACTTTGTTGAATTTGCTCCCACTACAACTAATAAAATTGATTATGCTTATGTGGAGAGTAATGATACTTTTATGCATGTGAATAAGAATGCTTTATGTGATACTTATATTGTTGAGTTTGTTCATGATGCCTCCGAAAGTTATTATGAGAGAGGAAAATATGGTTGTAGAAATTTTCATGTTACTAAAACACCTCTCTATATGCTGAAATTTTTGAAGTTACACTGGTTTTATCTTCATATGCTTGTTACTTTGCTCTTCATGAACTTGTTTATTTACAAGATTCCTATGCATAGGAAGCATGTTAGGCTTAAATGTGTTTTGAATTTGCTTTTTGATGCTCTCTTTTGCTTCAACTCTTATTTCTTGCGAGTGCATCATTAAAACTGCTGAGCCCATCTTAATGGCTATAAAGAAAGAACTTCTTGGGAGATAACCCATGTGTTTATTTTGCTACAGTACCTCTATTTTATATTTGTGTCTTGGAAGTTGTTACTACTGTAGCAACCGCTCCTTATCTTAGTTTTGTTGCATTGTTGTGCCAAGTAAAGTCTTTGATAGTAAGGTTCATACTAGATTTGGATTACTGCGCAGTTACAGATTTCTTTTCTGTCACGAATTTCGACCTGCCTCTCTGTAGGTAGCTCAGAAAAATATGTCAATTTACGTGCGTGATCCTCAGATATATACGCAACTTTCTTTCAATTTGAGCATTTTCATTTGAGCAAGTCTGGTGCCATTTTAAAATTCATCTTTACGAACTGTTCTGTTTTGACAGATTCTGCCTTTTATTTCGCATTGCCTCTTTTGCTATGTTGGATGAATTTCTTTGATCCATTAATGTCCAAGTAGCTTTATGCAATGTCCAGAAGTGTTAAGAATGATTATGTCACCTCTGAACATGTTAATTTTTATTGTGCACTAACCCTCTAATGAGTTGTTTCGAGTTTGGTGTGGAGGAAGTTTTCAAGGGTCAAGAGAGGAGGATGATATACTATGATCAAGAAGAGTGAAGAGTCTAAGCTTGGGGATGCCCCCGTGGTTCATCTCTGCATATTTCAAGAAGACTCAAGCATCTAAGCTTGGGGATGCCCAAGGCATCCCTTTCTTCATCGACAAATTATCAGGTTCCTTCTCTTGAAACTATATTTTTATTCAGTCACATCTTATGCACTTTACTTGGAGCGTCTGTTTGTTTTTATTTTTGTTTTGTTTGAATAAGTTCATCCTTGTGTGGGAGAGAGACACGCTCCGCTGGTTCGTATGAACACATGTGTTCTTAGCTTTTAATGTTCATGGCGAAGGTTGAAACTGCTTCGTTAATTGTTATATGGTTGGAAACGGGAAATGCTACATGTAGTAATTGGTAAAATGTCTTGGATAATGTGATACTTGGCAATTGTTGTGCTCATGTTTAAGCTCTTGCATCATATACTTTGCACCTATTAATGAAGAAATACATAGAGCTTGCTAAAATTTGGTTTGCATAATTGGTCTCTCTAAAGTCTAGATAATTTCTAGTATTGAGTTTTGAACAACAAGGAAGACGGTGTAGAGTCTTATAATGTTTACAATATGTCTTTTATGTGAGTTTTGCTGCACCGGTTCATCCTTGTGTTTGTTTCAAATAACCTTGCTAGCCTAAACCTTGTATCGAGAGGGAATACTTCTCATGCATCCAAAATCCTTGAGCCAACCACTATGCCATTTGTGTCCACCATACCTACCTACTACATGGTATTTCTCCGCCATTCCAAAGTAAATTGCTTGAGTGCTATCTTTAAAAAATTCAAAAGTTATTACTTCTTATTTGTGTCAATGTTTTATAGCTCATGAGGAAGTATGTGGTGTTTATCTTTCAATCTTGTTGGGCAACTTTCACCAATGGACTAGTGGCTTCATCCGCTTATCCAATAATTTTGCAAAAAGAGCCGGCAATGGGATTCCCAGTCCCAAATTAATTAACAAAAATAGACACTCCTCCATGGTATGTGATTGTTGGACGGCACCCGAAGGATTCGGTTAGCCATGGCTTGAGAAAGCAAAGGTGGGGAGGAGTGTCATCATAATAAAACTAAAATAAAAAGGCACTCCTTCATGGTATGAGATTGTTGGCGAGCACACGAGGATTCGGTTAGCCATGGTTTGTGAAAGAAAGGTTGGAAGGAGTGCCACACAAAAATAAAAATAAAATGGGAGCCGCTCTTTGTAGGTTTGTCTGGCAAGGGGGTTAGAGTGCCCACTACCATTCGTTGACAACAACAAACACCTCTCAAAATTTTACTTTTATGCTCTCTTTATGTTTTCAAAACCAAAGCTCTAGCACAAATATAGCAATCGATGCTTTCCTCTTTGAAGGACCTTTCTTTTACTTTTATGTTGAGTTAGTTCACCTATTTCTCTCCACCTCAAGAAGCAAACACTTGTGTGAACTGTGCATTGATTCCTACATACTTGCATATTGCACTTGTTATATTACTTTACATTGACAATATCCATGAGATATACATGTTATAAGTTGAAAGCAACCGCTGAAACTTAATCTTCCTTTGTGTTGCTTCAAAAGCTCTACTTTGAATTATTGCTTTACGAGCTAACTCTTATGCAAGACTTATTGATGCTTGTCTTGAAGTACTATTCATGAAAAGTCTTTGCTTTATGATTCATTTGTTTACTCATGTCATTACCATTGTTTTGATCGCTGCATTCATTACATATGTTTACAATAGTATGATCAAGGTTATGATGGCATGTCACTCCAGAAATTATCTTTGTTATCGTTTACTCGCTCGGGACGAGCAGAACTAAGCTTGGGGATGCCGATACGTCTCCGACGTATCGATAATTTCTTATGTTCCATGCTACTTTATTGATGATACCTACATGTTTTATACACATTATATGTCATTATTATGCGTTTTCCGGAACTAACCTATTGACGAGATGCCGAAGTGCCGGTTCTCGTTTTCTGCTGTTTTTGGTTTCAGAAATCCTAGTAAGGAAATATTCTCGGAATTGGACGAAATCAACGCCCAGAGTCTTATAATTGGACGAAGCTTCCAGAACACCCGAGAGCCGCCAGAGCGGAGCCCTGGGGGCCCCACACAACACCCTGGCGCGGCCAGAGGGGGGCCGCGCCGCCCTAGTGTGTGGGCCCACCAGGCCCCCTCCGAGGCTGCCCTTCCGCCTACTTAAGGTCTCCGTCGCGAAAACCCTATCACGTTCGACGAAACCAGAGAAAACCTTCCAGAGCCGCCGCCATCGCGAAGCCAAGATCTAGGGGACAGGAGTCTCCGTTCCGGCACGCCGCCGGGACGGGGAAGTGCCCCGGAAGGCTTCTCCATCGACACCACCGCCATCTTCATCAACGCTGCTGTCTCCCATGAGGAGGGAGTAGTTCTCCATCGAGGCTCGGGGCTGTACCGGTAGCTATGTGGTTAATATCTCTCCTATGTGCTTCAATACAATAATCTCATGAGCTGCCTTACATGATTGAGATTCATATGATGATGCTTGTAATCTAGATGTCATTATGCTAGTCAAGTGGATTTTACTTATGTGATCTCCTGGAGACTCCTTGTCCCACGTGTGTAAAGATGACAAGTGTGTGCACCGTGTGGGTCTCTTAGGCTATATTTCACAGTAATACTTATTCGCTGTTATGAATGGCATAGTGAAGTGCTTATTTATATCTCTTTATGATTGCAATGTGTTTTGTATCACAATTTATCCGTGTTCTACTCTAGTGATGTTATTAAAGTAGTTTATTCCTCCTGCACGGTGTAATGGTGACAAGTGTGTGCATCGTGTAGTACTTGGCGTAGGCTATGATTGTGATCTCTTGTAGATTATGAAGTTAACTATTGCTATGATAGTATTGATGTGATCTATTCCTCCTTTCGTAGTGTGAAGGTGACATTGTGCATGCTATGTTAGTACTTGGTTTGGTTATGTTGATCTGTTATGCACTCTAAGGTTATTTAAATATGAACATTGAATATTGTGGAGCTTGTTAACTCCGGCATTGAGGGTTCGTGTAATCCTACACAGTTAGTGGTGTTCATCATCCAACAAGAGGGTGTAGAGTCTAGCATCTATCTATTTATTCTGTTATGTGATCAATGTTGAGAGTGTCCACTAGTGAAAGTATGATCCCTAGGCCTTGTTCCTAAATACTTATATCGCTGTTTGTTTACTGTTTTACTGCATCTATACTTCCTGCAATTTTACTACCATCAACTGCACGCCAGCAAGCACTTTTCTGGCGCCGTACTACTGCTCATATTCATTCATACCACTTGTATTTCACTATCTCTTCGCCGAACTAGTGCACCTATTAGGTGTGTTGGGGACACAAGAGACTTCTTGCTTTGTGGTTGCAGGGTTGCTTGAGAGGGATATCTTTGACCTCTTCCTCCCTGAGTTTGATAAACCTTGGGTGATCCACTTAAGGGAAACTTGTTGCTGTTCTACAAACCTCTGCTCTTGGAGGCCCAACACTGTCTACAAGAATAGAAGCACCCGTAGACATCAATGCCCACCATGAGAAGCTTAAGATTCCGGGAGCGAGAAGGCACGCGACGTACCCAGGTTCACGTCCCCATGGTGGAGGATCGCTACGTCCTGCTAACAATCCACTATATGAATATATGTGTAGAGGGGGCCGTCTTTGGCGGAGTTGTTGTATCTAGTCTAGTTCTAATCTGCGGGTTGCGATATCTAGGCGTATCGCACATATGTTTTCTATATTTGAATATCTCTAAGGGATGCCCCTGCCTGGCTTTATATATGCAACTAGGCAGGGTTTACAAGAGTCCTAGTAGAATACAAATTGGAGTCTTCTTTCTTGTAGTCCAAGTCGATATTACGTGTGGGTCCAAGCTCGTCGAGTCCTTGTGCTTGTCTATCTTGATAATTTTCACCGGGTATAGCAATGTCGGGTACCCGAAGGGTAATGCCCACATCAGTAGCCCCCGAGTGTCTGGTCGAAGTGAAGCTTCGGGCAGGGACTAAAGTCGTCATCATCCGAATGCCTTGATCATCCGAAGAATATCAAATCTTGTGCTTGATGTATAGTCGAAGTTCTTTTTTATTGGGTGCGCGAACAGCGCTCCCGATGGGAGTAGCCCCCGAGTCTATCGGCGGGTGCTTGAAACCGTGCGTAGACTCAAGTTGTACTACTCGAAGATCTTGATGTTGATGTCGACGAATTATTTCATCATCCGATACTTTTAAATCTATCGGGTCTTCAAAAAGGTGCAAGCTTCGAGAGAAGCCGAAAAGCTGGATTGTTAGAACCTTCGGGTCTGTTCTTCTTTATCGACGAGGATTCCATCTTTTTATCGGGTGCGCGGACAGCGCTCTCGATGGGAATAGCCCCCGGTCTTGTAGATGACTATGAAGTAGTTATGTATAGGGTGTAAAAATGTTGAGTCGAATATCGTAGATTTCTTCGAGTTCCGAGAATATTTTGATGTTTTTGATGATGTCGATGATTTTGATGATGTCACATAGGAGTTGATGATTTTGATGATGTCATAGAGGAGTTCATGACTTTGATGATGTCACGGAGGAGTCGACGACTTTGATGATGTCCCGGAGGAGTCGATGATTTTGATGATGTCCCGGAGGAGTCGACGATTTTGATGATGTTATGGAGAAGTCGATGATTGATCCGCGCAACACCCGATCATAGGGTGCGCTGTAGACCCGACGGACTCAAGGAGCCGTGTATTTTTTTAAATCGTTGGTGGAAACACCCGATCATAGGGTGAACTGCAGGGCCGACGGACTCATTGCATCTTACTGAGCCGTGTATTTTTATAAATCGTCGGCGGCAACACCCGAACATAGGGTGCACTGCAGGCCCGACAGACTCATTGCATCTTACTGAGCCGTGTATTTCTGTAAATCGTCGGCGGCAACACCAGAACATAGGTTGCACTGCAGGCCCGACGGACTCATTGCATCTTACTGAGCCGTGTATTTATGTAAATCGTCGGTGGCAACACCCGAACATAGGGTGCACTGCAGGCCCGACGGACTCATTGCATCTTAGTGAGCTGTGTATTTATGTAAATCGTCGGCGGCAACACCCGAATATAGGGTGCACTACAGGCCAGACGGACTCATTGCATCTTACTTAGCCGTATATTTGTTTGTATGGCACCGACTGCAAGTTCTGATTGCACAACTAATGTTGCAAGCTTGGTGAACTCATTCTTTATACATCGTAAGTACGATGTTTGTAATTTGTATAGTGGTCATCAGCAAGTTGTGAGTGATCAGTTCACGTTGCAGGCCCGATGGACCTGTAGTAATCGCAACATACTTTGCTGCATGTGTTTTGAATTATGTCGGCAACAGCCCCGAGTCAACGAGGGAACCATGTGCACGACAGACTCATTGCATCATACTGAACCATATTTATTTTGCGTGATTTCCATCGATTACAGCACTCGCATGTTCCTTGAGGCTTTGGTGAAATCGTTCGTATTTTTGATGTATTATGGCAATCCATAGATTTTCATCAATTGCAACACTCGCATGTTCCTTGAGCCTTTGATGAAAGCATTGATAGTATAAGGTTTCTTCATGTTTTCTTGAATTCCAGCGCTCCCGATGGGAGTAAACGCAATAGTCGAAGATCTTCCAGGAGCCCCGAGTAATTCCAGCGCTTCCGGAAGTGTATCGGGCCAATGTTATATAAGATGATATCCATTGAAGATCACAGACGATGAATCCACTGATCCGGGAGTGCATCGGGTCAAAATTTATATAGCCATAGAAGATAAATCCATTGATAACCATAGATGATGAAGCTACTGACCCGGGAATGCATCGGGTCAGTATTTATACAGCCATATAAGATAAATCCATTGATAACCATAGATGATCAAGCCACCGAGCCGAATAAAATAAATCCATTAGCTCGGCTATGGCGAGGTCAATGCGGAAGCAGGTCGCATGGTGGACGCAGTCGAAGTAATTGCGCAATCAGAAATAGTTGATGTGGCAGGCACAGTTAAAGTAGTCGCGCGACCAGAAATAGTCGATGTGGCGGGCGCAGTTGAAGTAGTCGCGCGGCCAGAAATAGTTGATGTGGCGGGCGCAGTTGAAGTAGTCACGCGGCTAGAAATAGTTGATGTGGCGGTCGCAGTTGAAGTAGTCGCGCGGCAAGAAATAGTTGATGTAGCCGCGCGGCACCTGGCCAGCGTGGCCGACGAAGAAGACGTAGTTGATATGGCGGATCCACGACTGGTGAGCACCCGTGTATATTGAGTCCGCGATGTCGTGTACGCGACAGGCGAGCTCCTGTGTGCGTGCGACGAGTGCGCGATGGCAGACACGACCAACCGAGCAGAGTAGTTGAAGCTTTGTTTCAATCTGCAGTCATATTGTAGTATACAAATTTGCGTGCAAATAATAGCACGAGCCAAAAATATTTGGCTAAAATAAATTTTGCAAATAGTAATTAATTGGAAATATAGAACCTGATTTTTTTGTATCGGATGATCGAAACGAAGTTTAACCGGAAGCAGTTGGTGCGGATCAGTTGTTCGAACATACTGTCAATCCTTTTTTGTCTTTCCATCTTTATCTTCTTTTTTCATCTAGCAAATTGCTTCACGCGAAGTAATTTTGGTATTGGATTTTGGTAGATGCAGTCTGGTTCTCCTTGACTTTGCCAACTCACGCGCGCGGCATGCTACTCTACACGGTGCATCTGGCTTTAATTTTTTTGTGCTAGCTCTCTAGTATATGCGTCTCCTTCCGAACGACTGCGGCGGCGGTACCACTCGTAAGACTTGGATTTTTCTATCTAAAACCTCGTTGGTAATGTTGAAAATGAATTCGAGAGATTCCACCCAGATCGATAGTGCAAAATACAACTGTCGTGCTTCCCACAGACGACGCCAATTGACGAGGCGGTTTCTCGTCAATGCCCACCATGAGAGGGTTAGGGTTGGCGGAAGGCGACGATGGAAATTCCGGGAGCGAGAAGGCACACGACGTACTTAGGTTCATGTCCCCGCGGTGGAGGATCGCTACGCCCCGCTAGCAATCCACTATATGAATATATGTGCATAGGGGCCCGCCTTTGACAGAGTTGTTGTATCTAGTCTAGTTTTAATCTGCAGGTTGCGATGTCTAGACGTGTCGCGTGTATGTTTTCTGTTTCTGAATATCTCTAAGGGGTGCCCCTGCCTGGATTTATATATGCAACCAGGTTAGGGTTTACAAGAGTCCTAGTAGAATACAAATTGGAGTCTTCTTTCTTGTAGTCCAAGTCGATATTACGTTCGAGTCCAGCTCGTCGTGTCCTTGTGCTGGTCTATCTTGATAATCTGCACTGGGTATAGCAATGTCAGGAACCCGAAGGATAATGCCCACATCAAGGGACCTTCTGGAAGCCTAAAAATCAAAGGAAAAAATAATTGGTCATTTTTCTTCAAGAGAAATACTCTGTGCCAAATAAGCATGAGAGGGGAGCCACGAGGGCCAACCGCGACCAGGAGGAGCGCCACCCAGACCCGTTTTGGCTTTCGTTTTTACAGATGCATCCGTCTCGCTAGAAAACAGACACCATATATTTCCCAAGATTTACAGAGGCGGCGGTGGAAGTGAAAGTCCTCTCCTACTCTGGGAGAGGGTAGGTCATGTAGCACCAGAGCCTTTGGTGAGGGGAAATTGACACCATCGTCATCACCACTCGTCCTTGGCCTAGGGGAGGCCTCTCCATCAACATCTCCATCAGCACCATCATCATCAGCATATCCATCTCCAAGATCCACCTCGTTCCCCTCATAGCTTGTGATTGATGGTTTAAGTTCTATTTGCATGTTTGTGCTTGGCAACTTTTCTTCATTTGATGGAGATATTATATTTTCAGATTGTGTTGTAATCCATATGTATCATAAATTATTTTCTACCGACAATAATATTTTTCAAGCGTGACAAAACTAAATCACATCTACCAATCAAGAAGGTGCAAATAATATAAAGACCAACGAATTTATTGGCAGCGTCATCCTCATGTTTCTTTCTGCATCCTCGAAAGATTGTTGACTACTTGATTACTCATTTAGTGTAAATATATTCACATATATTTTCTTAAGAAAAAGTAAAAGCTTCGCAGGCTGATTCATCTTAGTCGCAAGACAAGTATCCGTGAATCTGACGGACTCGCCCTAACTCTGCTAGTTTGTGAAGCACTTTGTGCTGAACCACAAGCACTTGAAATGGACTGGTGTTATCCTCCATTTCAATTTAAAAAAACAAGGCACTTGAAGTGAGTCCTTTAGCAATTGCATTTTGTTTAGGGAAAACTTCACCAGAGAGAGAGATAGGCATTCAGAGGAGATACATGAAAATCAGTTAAGTGCTCGAAGGGTCATACTACAACCAGAAAGTGTTACGTATGTATTGAACCACTTGAATTGAGTTGGATGAGCAATTAGGTTTCATATTTTACTCATCTATCATGCTTGCTGCCACGACCTGCCTTGAGCCAAAACATATTACCGTTTTCAGCGCAGATTTCTCCATTGAAAAGGGTTACCTAATGGCTATCTGTAACCTCTACAAGATCGATCTGCCTGCAGACATGTCAACAGCTTCAAGAGTGTCTTCATGATACCACGCGCGCTCCATGCCTGCCGCCGTGACTTCCACATCCACGCATGAATAATCCTTTTGGAATATACCTACTTAGTTGAGGAAATTCTGCGCACCATATAACATAAGATGGAAATTACGAAATGCAATCCCCAATCCTTTCTAAGTAGTGTACATATAGATTGCCCCTGTAAAAGATATTTTTAGAGGGCACTTCAAAAAAAATGCATCTAGTATTTTCAGAGACACATTGACATGTGCCTCTAAAGACACCTATATTTTGAGGCAGTTTTACTAAATGCCCTGGTATCTTTAGAGGCACCCCTTTTTAGAGCACAAAGTGAAATGCCTCTAAATATAAATGCCCCACAATATAGCATTAATAGGGGCATATTCGTCTAGATGCCTCTAAAGATAGCAGTAATAGGGGCATATTCGTTTAAATGCCTCTGATCTTTAGAGGCAGTTTGCTAAAGTGCCTCAACGAAAAATGTCTCAAAAAATCAACTCTCCCGTAGTGATAGGCTCCACGCCGCGCAACATCGAGAACCTGCGCGCTGCTAAGGACCACGTGCGAGGCGGCGGCGTCGAGGATCTGATCTCCCTGGACTCTCATAAGCAGTGGGAGAAGGTGTTCGTGGACGGTGGGGTCGACGGCGGTGGTCGCAGTGGTTTGCTCGTCGCACGTCATCGTCGCCAACTTCGGCGACTCACAGGCGGTGCTCTGCCGGGGCAAGGAACCATTGCCACTGTCTCTCGAGTCTCGACCATAAGGTGAGCTGCCATGGACATCGAGTGGGACTATCTTCAATTCTTCATCACATTTGTTCACAGCTCTCTAACTGTCTCTGAAAATAGTTCGTGTGTTGCATTGGTTGTATTTTGTAACAAAGAACAATTGTGAATTGGGCTAGTTGCACGGCTACTCCCTGCTTTTTGTGCGTTGAACTGTATTTTGAGGCCTACGAGTAATGGTGGTTTGTGATATTATGCAGTGCTAATCCTTTTTTTTTATGTGTGTTTCAGCTGTTGAAGGACGGATTACACTGTCTCGGGCTGATGGCGGACAGTCTTCCTGTCCACCTAAAACTAAAGGACGGTGGTGTTCCTCTTTTGTAAACTGGCCAGTGTCTGCAATTCTGATTGTATGCCAACTTCCAGGGGCTAGGTGGTGCACACCACACCGTGGGAGTTGAAAGTGGATGGGCACAAACTCAGGATGCAGATGATGGATGGAGGTGAGATGGGGTACAACCTAGTTGATGCTGCAACCATTGATGAATGAGAAGGAGCTTGATATGATGTCTGGACAGGAATAGCCGCCCTCGAAGTTTGTTTCAAGCCCAAATGTGTCGGTAAGATTTGTTATTCCAACATAATCGTGTTGACTGCAAGTGACGCAAATACATGAAAAGGCTAGGACCAAAAAGGTTGAATAATAATTGTACGATACATTAAATTAATTTGTGACATTTTGTGTGGCCTTGCTTATCTTAGAATTTCAGGTTCAGTTCCTTGTACAGCCTGGAGAGTACAGTACGACATTGAGACTGTCATAAAGATGTTCAAACTGAGATCGCTGGATATGCTGTCAAGAACCGCCACATGGTAAGCTGTACTGGTGGTTTAAACTGTTGAAGTGTATAAATAGATTGTCTAGCTCTTTCTATCAGTTCGGATTTTTGGTTCAAGTGGCTAGTGCATGAAGCTTAACATGGTATCAGAGCCCCAGGTCTCGAGTTCAAATCCTGGCTATCACAATTTATTCTAAAAATCCTCGCAGCCGCCGCCCGCCCCGGCACCCTGCCGTCCTGCGCCCGGCCGCCGCTGCCGCTGCATGTTTGCCTCTCTACACGTGTTGACTTATCTTCTCGTCTTCCCGTCACACGTGAGAGGGGGTGTTGAAGTGTATAAGTAGATTGTCTAGCCCTTTTCATCCGTTCGGACTTTTGGTTCAAATGGCTAGTGCATTACGTGAGAGGGGGTGTTGAAGTGTATAAGTAGATTGCCTAGCCTTTCCATCAATTCGGACTTTTGGTTCAAGTGGCTAGTGCATGAAGCTTAATACAAACAAGTTCAACTAAGCATAAATATGCAAAAACTTGACTAATTTAATTTTCATGTTGTCTTTCATATTATGGTCTTAGAGCCCAGGTCTCAAGTTCAAATCCTGGCTATCACAATTTATTCTAAAAATCCTCGCAGCCGCCGCCCGCCCCGGCACCCTGCCGTCCCGCGCCCGGCCGCCGCTGCCGCTGCATGTTTGCCTTTCTACGCGTGTTGACTTGTCTTCTCGTCTTCCCGTCACACGTGAGAGGGGTGTTAAAGTGTATAAGTAGATTGTCTACCCCTTTCCATCAGTTCGGACTTTTGGTTCAAGTGGCTAGTGCATTACGTGAGAGGGGGTGTTGAAGTGTATAAGTAGATTGCTTAGCCCTTTCCATCAATTCGGACTTTTGATCAAGTAGCTAGTGCATGAAGCTTAACACAAATAAGTTCAACTAGGCATAAATATGCAAAAACTTGACTAATTTAATTTTCATGTTGTCTTTCATATTATGGTGCCGCTGTCACAGGATTCATCGTGGAGTCTGTATGCTCTTGACATGTAGAGGAAGATTTTGAATATTCTTGACCAAGTCTTAACATTCGAAGATGAAGATGCACACGAACCCAAGCATGGCGACAAAAGTTTTTTTTTTTAAAAAGCATGACGATAGTACTCACAATGTCCTTGAGGGCATCGCAGCCGTTGGCAATGCTCGCGAAGACGGCTGGGAAATGAGTACGGATCCTCAACAGTTGGCTCAAACTACCATATATTTTCTTTGTAATCGAACCGAAGATGTGATGTGCCTATCGAGTTTCAGACAATTAAGGGCTGCTAGTAGTATTGTGAAGCATTCCTAGCGATGTGTACTACTATCGCTAGCAGTTTGGAATTTGAAGCAAATTGTTTCCTGTTAAGGGCTGCTGAAAAAACCTCCCCACTAATAATGTAAGACTTGGTTGTGCTAAAACTGTTTTCATGTATGCATCCGGATAGGGAATCACATCCCACAACTTGATTTTTTGGTTCACTGGTTTCTGCATAACATGGCACAAAGCAGACATGTCAAGCAAGATGGTGCTGGCTGGGACGATATCGACAGAAAATTGTGTTCTCGTGATTATTTAAGTGCTACCTTCGGCCAAGAGGAAGGGCTTATGTAATTTTTGGGGGTATTTAGCAAGTAGTTGATGTTTGGAGAAAAATGGAGAAAGTTATTGTTCATTTGGCAAAGGAATAGCGCATGCATACTTTGTGAACGGCCAGTATTGGCAACAAATAATCACATACAAACGGCATCGGCTATAAAAGATTCAGATGATATTAGCACAGACAATGAGTGGAATTCCAACAAAATGAGAAACGACCACAAATACAGAGTAGGAGCTACTTAGTCCAGCTGCCTACATCTGGTTCACATCGAAATTGACATTCTAGATTGTGTTCAGCAGTAATAAAAGCATGCTTGAGAACATTGATTTTCCTAGAAACAAACATCAACTCAGTGAGCAACTTTTTGCTTTTCAGGGGATCTCAATGAGATCGTTCCGACTGGCCCATGTTCAACGGACTGATAGCCCATAAACAACGGTCCGTTGGCACATGTGAAGACCGGCAGTGTTGTCAGCAGCCCATTAATCACGGGCCCCCGCACCTGAGCCCAGAGTTGTGCCAATATCTATATAGCATACAATACAAAGAGCAAGAAGGGATAGTAGACCATTTCACGAACAGCAGTGGACGGCCAAGATACGAGCTAGCTCGGCCTCCATATGAAAGTTTTCCGTATTATGTTCTTCATTTAAAATAGACGAAATCGTTAGAAAAAGATCAACCTTCGCGAAGGAAAGATAACCCGCTTCGCACGCGATAAGTGGCGCGTTGTGTTGTTAGAAAATTCCTGGAAAGTGTTCTCCCTGCTCACCACGTGTCGCAAGAGAAAACGAGGTGGGGTTGAGGGAGGAGAGAAAAGAGAGAAGACAGAGGGGCTGGGTTGTATCAGCTTTTCCCTTTATTTTATAGATTTGTTTTTTTAAAATGAAATATCTTGAGAATAGTAAGTTCAAATTACGATCCATTTTCACTTTTGAGATTATCGCGTCGAGATCTTCAAAACTAGATCTCATGTTGATAGGTTTTGGAATACTTTTTTCTGTACTTCCAATACTAGTATGTTTATACTCGTGGTGCGTAGCAAACTCTATTTATGCTTCCACTGATAAGTACTTCTGATTTTAGTGTATTTGATGCAGTTTTTTCCTTTACCCAATAACTGTACTTGCTCGCATGCGCCACTGTACCTATACTTCTATACCAGTACTTGTTCGTGTTCGCGACTGTACTTATGTACCAGTACTTGCTCGCGTGCGCGACTGTACTTTTGTACCTGTATTTTCTCGCGTGCGCGTATTTCTGTAACATTACTTGCTTGTGCACGTGAATGTATCTGTACTTGTACTCGTGCTCTATATGTAACTGTACTCGTGATTTATATGCAACTATACTCGGGTGTTCACTGAGTTGTACCCGTTCATTGTTGGACTTGTATTTGTTCTTAATTTGTACTTATGGTTTATATCGTAAGTGTAGTTGAGCTTTTACTAAGATGTACTTGTACTTCCGATGTAGGGCTGATCGCACTTTTGGTTTCCATATATTTTGTAGATGAGGTACGGAAACAGACCTAAACTATCTAGCTTTAATATCAGTTGAATACGGCAAAGCATAAGCGAAGCTAGCTGGCTACTTTCGTTTGCATGCATGCATCATAAAGTTCATGAAGACGTGGACTGGCCAAAGAGAAGTACGCTGAGTACACGCTCGGGAGGATGTACGCGCTACACGCTCGAACACTCGCGCGCGGCTTGCCATACGCGGGAGGAGTACGCGCTCGCGGCGGTAGGGAGTACGCGCTACGCGCGCGGGGTACGGAGTACACGGTCGCAGGAGGTATGCCACGTGCCGAGCGGACGGAAGTTTGCTTACCTTGGAAAAGGTTGGTCTTTACCTAAGGATACCCCAAAATAGCAGTCTGATGTTACTCCGATTTGGGCTGTGGCGTGTGGATGACCTCTCGTGGGCTAATGGCCCTATTCTCCTATGGATGGCCTAACAGTCCAGCCCATCCAGCAATCTTGGGAGGTTTTAGTCCTGCTACCCTGGAAGCCATGGCCTGTCGCGAGGCCTTAGCCTTGGCCCAGAACCTTGGGCTCACAAGCATCTGTGTTGCATCAGACTGCCTGAATGTGGTGATGAACCTGCAGAAGCCCTATGCGGGAGAATATAGTATGATCACTACAGAGATTAAGCAAACGGCATCATCCTTTGTGGTGTCAATATTTAGACATGAAAGTAGATCCTCTAATGGAGAGGCCCATCGACTAGCTCGTAGTAATGTTAGCCAAGGAATAGGACGCCGGTTGTGGCTCCTAAACCCACCTGATCGTTTATGTATTCCTTTACAGTTCAATGAATAAAGAGCGGTCGATTCTCAAAAAAAAAAAAAGCAATCCTTGTGTGATGCAAGTAAGAAATAGCCTACTGTGCACGTCAGAAAGATCATCTTAGAGGAGCCAAACGGTAAAAGAAACAGATCTTCTCTTTCTTAATAGATGGCCCCATTTTCCTGATCTCACAATGAGCCACGTCACCCTAATAACAAATTTCACCTCCCCCGCCCCACTTCCGAACGAGAGATCGGACCGACATGGCCTGGGCTAGGTTGGCCCGCTTCCTAACCCTGCACGTTCATTGTCCTCTGTTCCTCTTCCTCGGCTAACTGCTGTTCGTCTTCTTGAGTGGCCGCGACGTTCCCTCCCCGTCCCCATGAAATTTTCCACCAGCGACCTAAGGCCTCCTCCTCACAAATGCTGATGAAAACGCCTCATAAATCTCAGTAATCACCACTTGAAACTGCTCGCTCGAACTAATCAGCCGCCACCTCCAAGCTTAAAAGGCAGGCTATGCTACCATACGCTTCAATCACGCAAGCCGCCTCTCCCTGCCAGCACTGCAACCGGCCTCCACCCTGGTACCTTCCCGTTCCCCAGTCTAATTTGTTCTCTATTTCTTTCAATCCCTAAGTGTGTCTTCCCAATCTGGCAGGTTGATGCGTTGAGGTCGGCAGGAAATCCGCTCCAGGTTTGGCCCCTCAACCAGATTTGATTGGATCGATTCTGTATGGTAATACATCAGCTCCACCCGGCTGGAAATCCGCTCCAGGTTTGGCCCCTCCACCAGTTTTGATTGGATCGATTCTGTCTGGTAATTTATCAGCTCCACCCGATTTCTTTTTATTAATGGACTTCCCAGTTGTGTATACACTTCTAAAGAGCCGATTAATCATAGTCTTTTTGTCCAAGTGTCAAATGTTGTATTCTCCTATACAATTTTGCTTCAGAACCACATTTGCGTTGATTGCGTGCCTGATATATGGTCTAAAAAATGGGCTACCCCTCCTACTAGATGCAATTGAATCTATAAACATTTTTGTATTCCCTCCAGTACTGTTTTTTCTATCAGATGTTTGATGGAATGTCTCCACTCTCCGTCATATAATGAATTGAAAAAGATTTACAGATAAGTTTCTCTTCTCCTTCACTTTGTGCATCTATCTATGAGTACGATTGAGTGCCTCCATTACAATTGAATCATTATGGAGCTTCAACTGATTTGTTTAAGGTTGAGATTTTCTTTAGAAATTTATGTGGGTATTGACGAGGGCAGCTTCATCTGACATCTAGCAATGCATAACGGCAAAAGCAGTAGTCGATGCATATGTCGGGCTGGTGCATCCTTCCAAATCATCCAGCTTTTGGCCAACTTTCTGAAGGCAAGGTACTATGTTTTCACTTAACAACTAGCTCCCATTGTTTCTATCATATATACTAACAACAGCCAGGTGTGACTTTGTCTTCAGGACATCGTCTGTAGCAATTTTCAAGTGAGTTCCCATCCAGTTTGTTTAAATTATTATACATACATATTGTGTACTGTTTTACGTTTAAATTATATTGTTTGTTGTTTCCATATGAAAATTGACTGACTTGCAGAACCGTGCACAATGGATTTTTTTTTTGCATAAAGTCAGGATCCTCATTTACAATATTAAGTTGTAACATCAGACATATTATCCATTTCCTCTTATGTATCTACTTTCGTGTGATAGACAAATCGGTTTGACATTCCAGATATTCACTTCCTTTTATTACTTTACACAACTTCAGTTTTGTATGCATTTTATTTCATCATGTTTTTTCAGGTTACTTTACATGTCGATTGTGCAAGGCTCGAAACCGACCAACTTGGTACAACTGCAGTTAATGTCTCCTGATGGTGTTTGTACCCAATCCATTTTTTCACTTGATTTCGCACATCCAGTTGTAATACATATTAGTTTCTTCATAGCATTTTGTATTAGTTTTGGTTAAATGATTATATCCTCAGATCAGTATACTTTCCAAGAGGAATCCATGTGTAATCTTTTCGATGGCTTGAAAAGGAAAATGGAGGATCTGCCGTCTTCGATAGCAAGAATATTCGAACTTAAGATGTATCAAACATCCAGAAATTGTTCCTCAATATAGAAGGCTGAATTCATATGCTCTAATTTTATCTAATTTGTACATAAAGATAGGGCATATTTTCCCTATTTTCTTACTCGACACTATGATCCCTTTCAGTACATACTGTTTCCAATAGTATAAGCATGCATGGTGACCTGTTTTTTAATAGCAACGAAAAATCATTAATTAATAATTTTGGTAAATTTTATTGGAGTGTATGTGAATAGTAAATCAATCATATTTTACAAAATTACCGCAGCAACGCGCGGGGAATCATCTAGTTTTCAAAGAAGGGATAGAGATTTGGTGCACATGCACAACATTAATTTTTAAAAAATATATATATATGTAAGTTTAAAAAAATCTGAAAATAAATTATGATGTAGCCAATATTTTATCTACAAACGTGTAAACGTTCGACTAGAAATAGTGTGCATTTCCGGCTACACAAAAATAAAAAATGTGTGAATCTAAGTATAGTGATTCAAATCTTCAAAAGTAAATTAGACTTTGTCATTTTTGTGCAGCTCATAAAATAAAATATTTGTAAATTGAGATTTTGTACGTTAGTGGGATACATCATCAGCTCCTTTTAGAATTTTAGTACATAATTTTTTAAACACATAAATTTAATTTCCAAAAAAATTAGTATGATAAAAGCACTGGTGCCAAGGATCTAAAATGACTTTTCGTCAAAGAAGAAACTAAAGAAAAGAAAGAAGAGGCATGTGATGCCAGCTTGTCGCCTCGGCTGATCCATCGTCTCATGTGACGGGCACTTCTTACTCGATCCATTGAGTTGTAGAACATGTGGTTTCCAATCCATCTCTCGCTCCATGGATCAACCCGCTCTTGGTTACCACCGTGCTGCACATGTGAAAAAGAAAAAAAGAAAGCGAGAGCACGAGACACGTTATTCTCAAAAACTATTTGTCCCATAACTCTCACCTTGTAGGCATAATTTTATTTAATGTGGGAGAGAAAGAGGTTGCATGCACCAATACGGGAGAGAAAGAGAATGCATGCACCAATGAGAGAGAGAAAGGGGCTGCATGCACCAATAAGAGAGAGAAAATGAGACTCAATCAGCTAGTACCTTGAACCAAGATATTCAAAAATTGTGACTTACAAACTAGGATGGAGGGAGTACGTAGGCAACGGAGAAGATCAGCTTGCTGACCTAATTTAATTTAAACTTGTGGTATCATCGAGATACGTTGTACCCAAACTTGTACTATCTACAAACCTTGCTCCCGGCATTCAAACCTTGGCTTCTGCCTCCTCAGGGCCGATCCCGTCCGTTCGGACAGACGGACCGGCCAAACACTTCAGTGAGGTGATTTAAACAGATTGATTTGTCCGCTTTGATTCATCTGTTCATTAAATTTGGGGAAAGTTCGTGCGGACAGCAAGCGTGTCCTCCCATGTCCACCTACGTGTACCTATGACTCGCATGGAAGCGACCAACGGTCTTTCTACTTCTAGCCATCTATGAAAGTAGCCTGACTTTGACTCTGGCTGCGTCGCCCGACGCATGCGCTCCTGCTCTGGTCGTGCCGTCGGACGAGGAAGGAGTAACGGGAGAGGCTAGAGTCAGCCAGCGTCACCGTCGCCATCGCCACCATCGTCGCCCGAGCGCGTCGCCATCGACCTCTCCGGCTTCGAGTTTGGCGTGACCATCCACCAGGGCATGAGCTGGGACAGGTTGCGCTTGGCCCAGTGGTTCGCCTCGATCATCGAAGGGCAAGAGCCCCACCAAGTCTTCCTATGCGTGTCTGGCGCCACGACCGGCCTGTGGCCGGCGGAGGTGATGTTCGACGGCAAAGGGCAGATGTTCCTCCATAACGTCTGGAAGTGCTTCGCCCGCTCGCACGACATTGAGGCCAGGCACTTTGTCATCTTCAAGTATGACGGCCACGGTGACTTCAGCGTCAAGGTCATCGACGGGACCATGTGCCGCCGCCACTACCACTCCGACGAGGATGACTAGGAGATGCAATGATGAAGACGATGTAATCTTCTACTATGTTTTTATTATGTTTTTATTCAAGTTCTATTAATTTGCTTCAAGCAAATTGATACGTCCATTTTGCATCACTATTTTATATCATAATTTACTGTTATTCATTGATATATTTCATATTTAGAGATGATACTTATGTTATTTCACCTATTTTGCATGTTTCATGATTATTGGAGAATTACTCACCGGAGTCAGGATTCTGCTTGAAAAAGCACCGTCAGGATACAATATTTCTGAAGATCAACAATTGACGGAAAATATACCGAAGCTCCTATTTTTCCACATGACGTAGCCAGCCAAAAGGGGAGGCCGAGGAGGGACGCCATGGGCCCTCCCCATGGGTTGGCGCGGCCACCAATGCCGGCGCGCCGCCATGTGGGGAGGGGGCCCACGACCTCCTCGGCCATCGCCCTTTCGCGTACTTCATCTCCCAGAAAACCTAAGGTGCGGGGGGCATCGAGGATAGTCATCGCCGCCTCCTCGAGGCGGAAAACACCAGAGAGAAAAGAGCTCTCCGGCAGGCAGAAATCTGCCGGGGAAATTCCCTCCCGAAGGGGGAAATCGTCGCCATCGTCACCGTCATCGAGCTGGACTTCATTGGGATCATCATCATCATCATCTCCACCACCGACACCGTCATCTCCACCGCTGCAACTCGTCTTCGTTGTAACATCTAGGGTTGAATCTTGAGTATTTCATAGGGGAAACTCTCCCGGTATTAATTACTCCTTGTTATTGATGCTATTGAGTGAAACCGTTGAATCAAGGTTTATGTTCAGATTGTTATCCATCATCATATCACCTCTGATCATGTTCCATATGATGTCTTGTGAGTAGTTCGTTTAGTTCTTGAAGACATGGGTGAAGTCTAAATGTTAGTAGTGAACTATGTTGAGTAATATTTAATGGTTTGATATTTAAGTTGTGGTGTTATTCTTCTAGTGGTGTCATGTGAACGTCGACTACATGATACTTCACCTTTATGGGCCTAGGAGAATGCATCTTGTATTCGTTTGCTAATTGTGGGGTTGCCGGAGTGACAGCAACCTAAACCCCCGTTGGTATATCGATGCATGAGGGATAGCAGGATCTCGGAGTTTAAGGCTGTGGTTAGATTTATCTTAATTACTTTCTTGTATTTGCGGATGCTTGCAAGGGGTTTAATCACAAGTATGTATTAGTCCTAGGAAGGGCGGTGCATTAGCATAGGTTCACCCACACAACACTTATCAAAACAATGAAGATTAATCAACTATATGAAGCGAAAGCACTAGACTAAATTCCCGTGTGTCCTCAAGAACATTTGGTCATCATAAGTAAACAAACCGGCTTGTCCTTTGTGCTAAAAAGGATTGGGCCACTTGCTGCAATTGTTATTCTCGCATTTTACTTACTTGTATTTTATTTATCTGCTATATCAAAACCTCCTGAAAACTTGTCTATGAGCATTTACAGTGAATCCTTCATCGAAACTGCTTGTCAACACCTTCTCGCTCCTCGTTGGGTTCGACACTCTTATTTATCGAAAGTACTACGATACACCCCCTATACTTGTGGGTCATCAAGACTATTTTCTCGGCGCCGTTGCCGGGGAGTGAAGCGCTATTGGTAAGTGGAATTGGTAAGGAAAACTTTTACTCGTACGTGCTATTTTTATTTCTCGCTCGCTGCTATAATTCATTATGGAGAGATCTTCTCTTGAATTCCCATTTGGAAAATCTACTACTACTGCAAAGGTAGTGGATGAGGCGCCAGGTGAGAAAGTGGTTCCATATAAAATACCTATGAAAATCATTGAACGTGTTGTGGATAACCGCTATGAAGGGGATGGAACTGTCCATCCTGGAGATCATTTACTGTTTTTACATGAATTATGCGGGTTATTCAAGTGTGCAGGTATTTCTATGGATGAAGTTAGGAAGAAACTATTCTCTATGTCGATGTCTGGTAAAGCGGCGCGTTGGTATAAACCGTCGAAGAATGGGCATTCTCTTGATTGGAAGGATATTATGCCTCTATTTTATTCTAAATTCTATCCTCCAAGTGAAATTCACAAAGACCGAAACCGCATATATAATTTTTGGCCTCATGATGGCGAGAGTATTTCCCAAGCATGGGGGAGATTGAAGTCTTCAATGCTCAAATTCCCCATTCATGAGCTTCCTGGTAATATCAGCATTGATAATTTCTATGCAAGACTTTCTTTTCAAGATAAAACCTTGCTGGATACTACTTGTTCTGGATCATTCACGCGCAACAAAGAAGAGTTTAAATGGGACCTTCTTGATCGGATTCAAGAGAATACTGAAGGATGGGAGAACGATAAAGGTAGAGAGTTAGGTATAAATTATGATTATGAATGCATTGAAACTTTTATGGATACTGATAAATTTCGAAATATGAGTGCTACTTATGGTCTTGACTCTCAAGTTGTTGCAAATTTTTATAAAGCTTTTGCCTCTCATTTTGAATTGCCTAGGAAGAGTTTTAATAAGTATCATGAACCTTACAAAGATAAAACTCGATTCACCTATAGGTAAATGTATTGAAGTTAAAACTGTTGATCACATTCTTCCTGAAGCTTATATTGAAAAAATTCCTTTTCCTGCTAAAATGAAGGAGTATTCTGTTATAACTAGTGTGGTTAACAAAAGTGCAAATAAACCTATAGAACCTGAGGAGCAAATAAATGTTGAACCTGTTGTTGCAGTAGTTAAAGACCTTGTGACTGAAAATTTAGAAGATGGTCACATCATTTTCTCTGAAGATGCTTCTAATATTGTTTCACATCCTAGTAAGTCTAGGAAAGCCAGTGTTCCTATGCTCTCTGTTAGAATTGGTGATCATTGTTATTATGGTTTATGCGATATTGGTGCAAGTTCTAGTGCCATTCCTTATGAGCTTTACAGGGAAATCATGCATGAAATTGGTTCTTGTGAACTTGAAGATATTGATGTGGTTATTCGGCTAGCTAATAGAGAAACTATCTCTCCTATTGGTATTGTTCGAGATGTGGAAGTTCTATGTGGTAAGATTAAATATCCTCGCTGACTTTTTGGTACTTGGTTCTCGCTGCTAGTAAGACTTGTCCTATCATTTTTGGTAGACCTTTTCTAAATACTTGTGGAGCTATTATAGATTGCAAGAAAGAGAAAATTGTGATTAAATTTGTTGGTGAATCTTATGAGTTTAATTTCTCTAAATTTGCCAAAGTTCCTTATGAAGATGAATTGCCTAATGATGATTTTAGAGTTGAACAGCTTGCATCTATTGCACTTGCTCCTAATAATCCTTTGCAGCAATATTTGGAGGATCATGAGAGTGAAGTCTTTAGGGAAGAAAGGAATGAGCTTGATGAAATTTTCCTTCGTTAACCCATTCTTAAACATGACTTACCGGTCGAAGATCTAGGTACAACACCACCACCAAAGGAAGATCCTGTTTTTGATTTGAAACTGTTACCTAATAATCTTAAGTATGCTTATATTGATGATAAGAAAACATATCCTGTTATTATTAGTGCTAAGCTTTCAGATTTTGAGGAAGAAAGATTATTGGAAATATTGAAGAAACACCGAGGAGCTATTAGCTACACTCTTGATGACTTCAAGGGGATTTCTCCCTCTATTTGCCAACATGCCATCAACCTGGAAGATGATGCAAAGCCTGTTGTTGAACATCAGCGTCGTCTAATTCCTAATATTGAAGGATGTGGTAAGGAATAAGGTATTGAAACTTCTCGTAGCTGGTATTATATATCCTATTGCTGATAGTAGATGGGTTAGTCATGTGCATTGTGTTCCTAAGAAAGGAGGAATAACCGTTGTACCTAATGATAAAGAGTAGTTGTAGGGTATAGAATGTGAATTGATTTTCGAAAGGTTAATAAAGTTACTAAGAAAGATCATTACCCTTTACCTTTTATTGATCAAATGCTAGAAAGGTTATCAAAAAATACTCATTTCTGTTTTCTTGATGGTTATTCTGGGTTTTCACAAATTGCTGTTAGAGCTAAAGATCAAGAGAAAACCACTTTCACTTGTCCCTATGGAACTTATGCTTATAGGCGTATGCCTTTTGGTTTATGTAATGCTCCTGCTACTTTTCAAAGATGCATGTCTCGCTATTTTTCATGGCTTTTGTGAAAAGATTGTAGAGGTATTCATGGATGATTTTTCTCGTCTATGGGAATTCTTTTGATAATTGTTTGCGAAACCTTGATAAAGTTTTGCGAGAGATGTGAAGAAACTAACCTTGTTCTTAATTGGGAGAAATGCCACTTTATGGTTAATGAAGGAATTGTATTGGGACATAAAATTTCCGAGAGAGGTATTGAAGTTGATAGAGCTAAAGTTGAAGCGTGAAGATGCCCTATCCTAGGGATGTTAAAGGTATTCGTAGTATTCTTGGTCATGCTGGTTTTTATAGGAGATTTATTAAAGATTTCTCCAAAATTTCAAAGCCTCTTACTAATCTTCTTCAAAAAGATGTACCTTTTGTTTTGATGATGATTGTAAGGAAGCTTTTGAAACTCTAAAGAAAGCCTTAACAACTGCTCCTGTAGTTGAACCTCCTGATTGGAATTTACCTTTTGAAATTATGTGTGATGCTAGTGATTTTGCTGTAGGTACTGCTCTTGGACAGCGAGTAGATAAAAAATTGAATGTTATTCATTATGCTAGTAAGACTCTTGATGCTGCTCAAAGAAATTATGCTACAACTGAAAAAGAGTTATTAGCTGTAGTTTTTGCTTGTGACAAGTTTAGACCTTATATTGTTGATTCAAAAGTCACAGCTCATACCGATCATGCCGCAATTAGGTACCTTATGGAAAAGAAAGATGCTAAGCCAAGGCTTATTAGATGGGTGCTTCTTTTGCAAGAATTTGATTTACATATTGTAGATAGGAAAGGTGCTGATAATCGCGTTGCTGATAATTTGTCTAGATTGGAAAATATTGCTTATGATCATGTTCCTGTTAATGATAGTTTTCCAAATGAACAATTGGCTGGAATAAAGGTGAGCTCGCGAGATAGTCATTGGTATGCTGATTATGCTAACTTTATTGTTTCCAAGTACTTGCCTCCAACCTTTTCAGCTCAACAAAGGAGGAAATTCTTTTATGACTTGAGGCATTATTTTTGGGATGACCCACACTTATATAAAGAAGGAGTGGATGGTATTATGCGAAGATGTGTTCCCGAATATGAACAACAAGAGATATTGAGTAAGTGTCATGGTAGTGTTTATGGAGGACATCACGCCGGAGATAGAACCGCACAAAAGGTTCTACAGTCAGGATTTTATTGGCCAACTCTCTTTAAAGATGCAAGAAAGTTTATTTTATCTTGTGATGAATGTCAAAGAGTTGGTAATATCTCTAGACGCAATGAAATGCCTATGAATTATACTCTTGTTATTGAACCATTTGATTGTTGGGGATTTGACTTCATGGGTCCTTTCCCTTCTTCGAAGATAACACTCATATACTTTTTGCTCGTTGATTATGTTACTAAATGGGTGGAAGCCATACCCACAAAAAGTGCCGATGATGAGACCTCTTTAAAAATGCTTTTAGATGTTATTTTTCCTAGGTTTGGAGTACCTAGATATCTTATGACTCGATGGAGGTTCTCATTTTATTCATGGTGGTTTTAGAAAACTCTTGCTAAATATGGTATTAATCATAGAATTGCTTCAGCTTATCATCCTCAAACTACTCGGGCAAGTAGAATTATCAAATAGAGAAATTAAATCTATCTTGCAAAAGACTCGTTAATAAATCTAGGAAAAATTGGGCTAGTAAGTTGAAGGAAGCGTTGTGGGCTTATAGAACTGCTTATAAAAATCCTATTGGTATGTCTCCTTATAAAATGGTTTATGGAAAAGCTTGTCATTTACCTTTAGAACTAGAGCACAAAGCTTATTGGGTTGTAAGAGAACTTAATAAAGATTTTAAACTTGCCGGTAAGAAAAGGTTGCTACAATTGAGTTCTCTAGATGAGTGGAGAAGTGAAGCTTATGAAAATGCTAGACTTTTTTAAGGAGAAAGTTAAGAAATGGCATGATAGAAGAATTATTAAAAGAGAATTTAATGTTGGAGATAAAGTCCTATTGTATCGGTCTCGTCTCAGATTTTTTGCAGGAAATTACTCTCAAAATGGGAAGGACCATATGTCATTGTGGAGGTGTATCGTTCAGGGGCAATAAAAATCGCTTCGCTGAAAGATGATGCCACACAAGTGGTGAATGGACAAAGACTCAAACATTATATTTCTGGAGATTCTTTTAATGAAGATGTTGATGTTATTCGAGTGGTGACTCCGGAAACTTTCATCAAAGATCAAATTGATAGTTCTCGCGAGTTCGACTTCGAATAGGTAACAATTTTGGTAGTAAAAAGTCCGCGTTTAACTTTCCGAACAATATTTTTGCTATTTTTAGAAAATATGAAAAATTACGAGATTGAATCGGAGTGGAGGAGGCGCACGAGGGTGCGTCCCCACGTGGTGGCGCGGGCCCCACCCTGGCCGCGCCGCCATATGGGGACGGCTCCTCGGAGTCCCTCTCCCACTTGTGTTCGGCCTGGTGCTTTCCTTTTGTCGTGAAATTTTTTGTTATATAATCCCCCGGATCCCCCGAGGTCCGTATATCGTCTTCTCGTCGTGTTTTGTTTCGAGCTGTTTTCTGCCAGATATTGTTTTCAGATCTAGAGCCACCATGTCTTCGTCGGGAACTCCGAAGGACAGCCTTCTTTGAGAACATCGTCAACCCGTACATGAACGAGCTGAAGATGCATCCCAAGGAATCGCTGCTCGTAGATGGAGAGTTGCAGATAGAAGATGTCCGGGGTCCTAAAGGAGAAGGAAGTTTGGAGGACAGGATGGAGAAACTAGAACAAGAGGTCTTCACCTACAAGAAGATGGCTGAACGTGAAGTGGACATCTTCCACAAAATTGTGTCCGAACTTATTGATGAACACAAGAAGGAGACTACAAAGCTGTGGGACGATATCCTCTCGCTTCACAACACTACCAACAAACTCCAAGCGCAACTTTATGATGTTCAGAATCAAAACTGTGAGTATGAAAACAAGTTTAAACACATAAGCTATGCTGCCAGTTTTAGGATTCCTGAGACCAAGACGTCGTTTGTTGATGGTGATCCTCTTCCTTGGAAGTCTGATGACGGGAAGAATTCACCATCACCACTGAAGGAGTAATTCATCATTGGTATTGGCACCCCCTTGGTTTGTTCCAAGCTTGGGGGGAGTGTCGCGGTATCACATCATCACTATCTTTTACCTTTTTACTGTCAAGTAGTGTCACGTCATGAGTAGGGAAGTTATCATATAAGATGGTTTGCAGTGTGGAAGTATCTCTCTTTTAGTTGGTTATCTATGTATCCCTTGGTGTGAGTTATCGTTATGGAATATTAATGAGAAGTTTTATCATTTACTTTTTGCACACCTTATTTTAGTTTGCAATTTCTGTTATATGATTGATCTTGTTGATTAGTATTGGTATCACTTTGGGAGCATCAAGTAAATCTATTTGGTTTTGGCAAACTTAGCATTGGTCAACAGCTACAATACTTAGAGGCTTAAGTAGAAAAGAGGGAAGTACATGTAGATATATTATTTCATTATCTTTCTCTCTTGTTAGCTAGTGAGCTTAGTATTCTGAAGCTAAATTGTTTGTGCTTACAAGGTGATGCGTGCAATTAACACACGTCCGTTGTGAACCCCAAGAGGAAGGTGTGATGCAGACAGTAGCAAGTTTTCCCTCAGAAAGAAACCAAGGTTTATCGAACCAGGAGGAGCCAAGAAGCACGTTGAAGGTTGATGGCGGCGGAGTGTAGTGCGGCGCAACACCAGGGATTCCGGCGCCAACATGGAACCTGCACAACACAATCACAGAACTTTGCCCCAACGTAAGATTACGGTGGGGTTGTCAATCTCACCGGCTTGCTGTAAACAAAGGATTAGATGTATAGTGTGGATGATGATGGTTGTTTGCGAAGAACAGTAAAGAACAATTGCAGTAGATTGTATTTCAGATGTAAAGAATAGGACCGGGGTCCACAGATCACTAGCGGTGTCTCTCCCATAAGATAGCAGATGTTGGGTGAACAAATTACAGCTTGGGCAATTGACAAATAAAGAAGGCATAACAATGCACATAATTATATCATGATGAGTACTATGAGATTTAATCAGTGGCATTACGACAAAGTACATAGACCGCTATCCAAGCATGCATCTATGCCTAAAAAGTCCACTTTCAGGTTATCATCCGAACCCCTTCCGGTATTAAGTTGTAAACAACGAGACAATTGCATTAAGTATGGTGCGTAATGTAATCAACACAAATATCCTTAGACAAAGCATCGATGTTTTATCCCTAGTGGCAACAAGCACATCCACAACCTTAGAACTTTCTGTCACTCGTCCCTGCATTTAATGGAGGCATGAACCCACTATCGAGCATAAATACTCCCTCTTGGAGTCACAAGTATCAACTTGGCCGAGCCTCTACTAGCAACGGAGAGCATGCAAGAACATAAATAACATATATGATAGATTGATAATCAACTTGACATAGTATTCAATATTCATCGGATCCCAACAAACACAACATGAAGGATTACAAATAGATGATCTTGATCATGATAGGCAGCTCACAAGATCTAACATGATAGCACAATGGGGAGAAGACGACCATCTAGCTACCGCTATGGACCCATAGTCCAGGGGTGAACTACTCACACATCGATCCGGAGGCGATCATGGCAATGAAGAGACCTCCGGGAGATGATTCCCCTCTCCGGCAGAGGTGCCGGAGGCGATCTCCTGAATCCCCTGAGATGGGATTGGCGGCGGCGGCGTCTCAGTAAGGTTTTCCGTATCGTGGCTCTCGGTACTGGGGGTTTCGCGACGGAGGATTTAAGTAGGCGGAAGGGCAGGTCAGGGGGCCACACGAGGGGCCCACACAGCAGGCCGGCGCGGCCAAGGCCCAGGCCGCGCCGCCCTAGTGTCTGGCCACCTCGTGGCTCCACTTCGTCTCTCCTTCGGACTTCTGGAAGCTTCGTGCAAAAATAGGACCCTGGGCGTTGATTTCGTCCAATTCCGAGAATATTTCCTTTATAGGATTTCTGAAACCAAAAACAGCAGAAAACAGCAACTGGCTCTTCGGCATCTCGTCAATAGGTTAGTGCCGGAAAATGCATAATAATGACATATAATATGTATAAAACATGTGAGTATCATCATAAAAGTAGCATGGAACATAAGAAATTATAGATACGTTTGGGACGTATCAAGCATCCCCAAGCTTAGTTCCTACTCGCCCTCAAGTAGGTAAACGATAAAAAAGATAATTTCTGAAGTGACATGCTATCATAATCTTGATCATACTATTGTAAGCATATGAGATGAATGCAGCGATTCGAAGCAATGATGAAGATAATGAGTAAACAAATGAATCATATAGCAAAGACTTTTCATGAATAATACTTTCAAGACAAGCATCAATAAGACTTGCATAAGAGTTACTCATAAAGCGATAAGTTCAAAGTAAAGGTATTGAAGCAACATAAAGGAAGATAAAGTTTCAGCGGTTGCTTTCAACTTCAACATATTTATCTCATGGATAATTGTCAACACAAAGTAATATAACAAGTGCAATAAGTAAACATGTAAGAATCAATGCACACAGTTGATACAAGTGTTTGCTTCTAAGATAGAAAGAATAGGCAAACTGACTCAACAATAAAGTAAAAGATAGGCCCTTCGCGAGAGGAAGCATTGATTACTATTTTTGTGCTAGAGCTTTTCATTTTGAAAACAAGAAACAATTTTGTCAACGGTAGTAATAAAGCATATGTGTTATGTATAAGACATCTTATAAGTTGCAAGCCTCATGCATAGTATACTAATAGTGCTCGCACCTTGTCCTAATTAGCTTGGATTAACACGGATTATCATTGCATAGCATATGTTTCAACCAAGTGTCACAAAGGGGTACCTCTATGTCGCCTGTACAAAGGTCTAAGGAGAAAGCTCGCATTGGATTTCTCGCTTTTGATTATTCTCAACTTAGACATCCATACCGGGACAACATAGACAACAGATAATGGACTCCTCTTTTTAATGCATAAGCATTCAACAACAGTTATTATTCTCATAAGAGATTGAGGATTAGCTGTCCACACTGAAACTTCCACCATGAATCATGGCTTTAGTTAGCGGCCCAATGTTCTTCTCTAACAGTATGCATACTCAAACCATTTGATTGTGAAAATCTCCCTTACTTCAGACAAGACGAACATGCATAGCAACTCACATGATATTCAACAAAGGTAAAAGAGTTGATGGCATCCCCAGAAAACATGGTTACCGCTCAACAAGCAACTTACTAAGAAATGAGACACATAAGTACATATTCTTCACCACGATAGTTTTTAAGCTATTTTTGTCCCATGAGCTATATATTGCAAAGGTAAAGAATAGAAATTTTAAAGGTAGCACTCAAGTAATGTACTTTGGAATGGCGGAGAAATACCATGTGGTAGGTAGGTATGGTGGACACAAATGGCATAGTAGTTGGCTCAAGGATTTGGATGCACGAGAAGAATTCCTCTCAATACAAGGCTAGGCTAGCAAGGTTGTTTGAAGCAAACTCAAGTATAAAAGGTGCAGCAAAGCTCACATATGAACATATTGTAGCTATTATAAGACTTTACATTGTCTCCTTGTTGTTCAAACACCTCAACCGAGAAAATATCTAGACTCTAGAGATCAATCATGCAAACCAAATTTTAACAAGCTCTATGTAGTTATTCATTAATGAGTACAAGGTACATGATGCAAGAGCTTAACAAGATCTATATGAGCACAACAATTGCCAAGTATCACATTATTCAAGACATTAAATCATTTACCACATGCGGCATTTTCCGTTTCCAACCATATAACAATGAATGAAGTAGTTCAAATTTCGCAATGAACATTAACGATAAAGCTAAGAACATATGTGTTCATACGAAACAGCGGAGCGTGTCTCTCTCCCTAACAAAGAATGCTAGGATCCGATCTTATTCAAACAAAAATAAAAACAAACAGACGCTCCAAGTAAAGCACATAAGATTTGACGGAATAAAAATATAGTTTCACTAGAGGAACCTGATAAGTTGTCGATGAAGAAGGGATGCCTTGGGCATCCCCAAGCTTAGACGCTTGAGTCTTCTTAAAATATGCAGGGATGAACCACGGGGCATCCCCAAGCTTTGAATTTTCACTCTTCTTGATCATATTGTATCATTCTCCTCTCTTGACCCTTGAAAACTTCCTCCACACCAAACTCGAAACAAACTCATTAGAGGGTCGAGTGCATAATTCATATATTCAGAGGTGACATAATCATTCTTAACACTTCTGGACATTGCACAAAGCTACCGAAAGTTAATGGAACAAAGAAATCCATCAAACATAGCAAAACAGGCAATGCGAAATAAAAGGCAGAATCGTCAAAACAGAACAGTTCGTAAAGACGAATTTTAAAGTGGCACCGAGACTTGCTCGGATGAAAATTCCCAAATTGAATGAAAGTTGCGTACATATCCGAGGATCACGCACGTAAATTGCAGATTTTTCTGAGTTACCTACAGAGAGTCGAGTCGAAATTCGTGATGACGAAGAAATCTGTTTCTGCGCAGTAATCCAAATCTAGTATTGGCTTTACTATCAAAAACTTTACTTGGCACAACAATGCAACAAAATAAAGATAAGGAGAGGTTGGTACAGTAGTAAACAACTTCCAAGACTCAAATATAAAATATAGTGCAGAAGTAAAATAATGGGTTGTCTCCCATAAGCGCTTTTCTTTAACGCCTTTCAGCTAGGCGCAGAAAGTGTGTATCAAGTAACATCAAAAGACGAAGCATCAACATCATAAGTTGTTCTAATAATAGAATCATAAGGTAACTTCATTCTCTTTCTAGGGAAGTGTTCCATACCTTTCTTGAGAGGAAATTGATATTTAATATTACCTTCCTTCATATCAATGGTAGCACCAACAGTTCGAAGAAAAGGTCTTCCCAATATAATGGGACAAGATGCATTGCATTCAATATCCAAGACAACAAAATCAACGTGGACAAGGTTATTGTTAACCATAATACGAACATTATCAATCCTCCCCAAAGGTTTCTTTATTGCATTATCAGCAAGATTAACATCCAAATAACAATTTTTCAATTGTGGCAAGTCAAGCATATCATATATTTTCTTAGGCATAACAGAAATACTTGCACCAAGATCACATAAAGCATTACAATCAAAATCATTGACCCTCATCTTAATGATGGGCTCCCAACCATCTTCTAACTTTCTAGGAATAGAGGTTTCAAGTTTTAGTTTCTCTTCTCTAGCTTTTATGAGAGCATTTGTAATATGTTTTGTAAAGGCCAAATTTATAGCACTAGCATTGAGACTTTTAGCAAGCTTTTGTAAGAACTTTATGAATTCAGAGATGTGACAATCATCAAAGTCTAAATCATTATGACCTACAGCAATGGGATCATTATCCCCAATATCTTGAAAAATTTCAGCAGTTTTATCAATTTCAGCAGTTTTAGCAGTTTCAGGCAATTTTGCACGCTTTGCACTAGAAGTAGTAACATTGCCAACACCAATTATTTTACCATTAATAGTAGGAGGTGTAGCAACATGTGAAGCATTAACATTACTAGTGGTGGTAATAGTCCAAATTTAGCTACATTATTCTTTTTAGCTAGTTTTTCATTTTCCTCTCTTTCCCACCTAGCATGCAATTCGGCCATCAATCTAATATTCTCATTAATTTGAACTTGGATGGCATTTGCTGTAGTAACAATCTTATTATCAATATCCTTATTAGGCATAAATTTCAATTTTAAAAGATCAACATCAGAGGCAAGACTATCAACCTTAGAAGCAAGAATATCAATTTTATCAAGTTTTTCCTCAACAGATTTGTTAAAAGCAGTTTGTGTACTAATAAATTCTTTAAGCATGGCTTCAAGACCAGGGGGTACACTCCTATTATTGTTGTAAGAATTCCCATAAGAATTACCATAACTATTACCATTAGCAGAAGGATATGCCCTATAGTTGTTACCAGAATTATTCCTATAAGCATTGTTGTTGAAATTTTTTTTTAATGAAGTTCACATCAACATGTTCTTCTTGGGAAACCAATGAAGCTAAAGGAACATTATTTGGATCAACATTAGATCTACCATTCACAAGCATAGACATAATAGCATCAATCTTATCACTCAAGGAGGAGGTTTCTTCAACAGAATTTACCTTCTTACCTTGTGGAGCTCTTTCCGTGTGCCATTCAGAGTAATTTGTCATCATATTATCAAGAAGCTTTGTTGCTGCCCCCAAAGTGATGGGCATAAAGGTACCTCCAGCAGCTGAATCCAATAGGTTCCGCGAAGAAAATTTAATCCTACATAAAAGGTTTGGATGATCATCCAAGTAGTCAGTCCATGGGTTGGGCAATTCTTTACCAAAGATTTCATTCTCTCCCATTCTTGAGCAACATGTTCATTATCTAATTGCTTAAAATTCATTATGCTACTTCTCAAAGATATAATTTTAGCGGGAGGATAATATCTACCAATAAAAGCATCCTTGCATTTAGTCCAAGAATCAATACTATTTCTAGGCAAAGATAGCAACCAATCTTTAGCTCTTCCTCTTAAGGAGAAAGGAAACAATTTTAATTTTATAATGTCACCATCTACATCCTTATACTTTTGCATTTCACATAATTCAACAAAATTATTAAGATGGGCAGCGACATCATCGGAACTAACACCGAGAAAATTGCTCTCTCATAACAAGATTCAGAAAGCGGGTTTAATTTCAAAGAATTCTGCTGTAGTAGCAGGTGGAGCAATAGATGTGCATAGGAAATCATTATTATTTGTGCTAGTGAAGTCACACAACTTAGTATTCTCAACAGTACCCATTTTAGCGAGTAGTAAATAAAGCAAACTAGATAAAGTAAATGCAAGTAACTAATTTTTTTGTGTTTTTGATATAGAGAACAAGACAGTAAATAAAGTAAAGCTAGCAACTAATTTTTTTGTGTTTTGATATAAGTGCAGCAAACAAAGTAGTAAATAAAGTAAAACAAAGCAAGACAAAAACAAAGTAAAGAGATTGGAAGTGGAGACTCCCCTTGCAGCGTGTCTTGATCTCCCCGGCAACGGCGCCAGAAAATATGCTTGATGCGTGCAATTAACACACGTCCGTTGGGAACCCCAAGAGGAAGGTGTGATGCAGACAGTAGCAAGTTTTCCCTCAGAAAGAAACCAAGGTTTATCGAACCAGGAGGAGCCAAGAAGCACGTTGAAGGTTGATGGCGGCGGAGTGTAGTGCGGCGCAACACCAGAGATTCCGGCGCCAACGTGGAACCTGCACAACACAATCACAAAACTTTGCCCCAACGTAACAGTGAGGTTGTCAATCTCACTGGCTTGCTGTAAACAAAGGATTAGATGTATAGTGTGGATGATGATGGTTGTTTGCGAAGAACAAGTAAAGAACAATTGCGGTAGATTGTATTTCAGATGTAAAGAATAGGACCGGGGTCCACAGTTCACTAGCGGTGTCTCTCCCATAAGATAGCAGATGTTGGGTGAACAAATTACGGTTGGGCAATTGACAAATAAAGAAGGCATAACAATGCACATACATATATCATGATGAGTACTATGAGATTTAATCGGGGCATTACGACAAAGTACATAGACCGCTATCCAGACATGCATCTATGCCTAAAAAGTCCACTTTCGAGTTATCATCCGAACCCCTTCCGGTATTAAGTTGTAAACAACGAGACAATTGCATTAAGTATGGTGCGTAATGTAATCAACACAAATATCCTTAGACAAAGCATCGATGTTTTATCCCTAGTGGCAACAGCACATCCACAACCTTAGAACTTTCTCGTCACTCGTCCCAGATTTAATGGAGGCATGAACCCACTATCGAGCATAAATACTCCCTCTTGGAGTCACAAGTATCAACTTGGCCAGAGCCTCTACTAGCAACGGAGAGCATGCAAGAACATAAATAACATATATGATAGATTGATAATCAACTTGACATAGTATTCAATATTCATCGGATCTCAACAAACACAACATGAAGGATTACAAATAGATGATCTTGATCATGATAGGCAGCTCTCAAGATCTAACATGATAGCACAATGGGGAGAAGACGACCATCTAGCTACTGCTATGGACCCATAGTCCAGGGGTGAACTACTCACACATCGATCCGGAGGCGATCATGGCGATGAAGAGACCTCCGGGAGATGATTCCCCTCTCCGGCAGGGTGCGGGAGGCGATCTCCTGAATCCCCCGAGATGGGATTGGCGGCGGCGGCGTCTCGCATGGGTTTTCCGTATCGTGGCTCTCGGTACTGGGGGTTTCGCGACGGAGGCTTTAAGTAGGCGGAAGGGCAGGTCAGGGGGCCACACGAGGGGCCCACACAGCAGGCCGGCGCGGCCAAGGCCCAGGCCGCGCCGCCCTAGTGTCTAGCCACCTCGTGGCTCCACTTCGTCTCTCCTTCGGACTTCTGGAAGCTTCGTGCAAAAATAGGACCCTGGGCGTTGATTTCGTCCAATTCCGAGAATATTTCCTTTGTAGGATTTCTGAAACCAAAAACAGCAGAACACGACAAGCTGGCTCTTCGGCATCTCGTCAATAGGTTAGTGCCGGAAAATGCATAATAATGACATATAATATGTATAAACATGTGAGTATCATCATAAAAGTAGCATGGGACATAAGAAATTATAGATACGTTTGGGACGTATCACAAGGAAGATGCATGATTGCTTCTATCACATGTATATTTGTTTGTTTCCCTCAACTCTTAAGCTTGTTAACCAACCTTGCTAGCCAAAGACCTGTACTGAGAGGGAATTCTTCTCGTGCATCCAAAACCTTAAACCAAACCCATGCCATTTGTGTCCACCATAACTACCTATTATGTGGTATTTTGCGCCACTCCAAGTAAATATTTCATGTGCTACCTTTAAACAATTCAAAAGTTATTATCTCTTACTTGTGTCAATGTTTTATAGCTCATGAGGAAGTATGTGGTGTTTTATCTTTCAATGTTGTTGGACGGACTTTCATCAATGGACTAGTGGCATATACATCCGCTTATCCAATAATTTTGCAAAAAGAGCTGGCAACGAGGTGCCCAGCCCCAATTAATTAACTTTCATTAATAATTCTCTTCACATGTTTTGCCCTGATTTATCAGTAAGCAACTTAATTTTGCAATAGACACTCCTCCATGGTATGTGAAATGTTGGAAGGCACCCGAGGATTCGGTTAGCCATGGCTTGTGAAAGCAAAAGGTTGGGAGGAGTGTCATCTATAAATAAAACTAAAATACATGTGTAAACAAAAGAGAAGAAGGATGATCTACCTTGCTGGTAGAGATAATGTCCTTCATGGGAGCCGCTCTTTGAAAGTCTGTTTGACAAGGGGGTTAGAGTGCCCACTACCATTCGTTGACAACAACAAACACCTCTCAAAACTTTATTTTTATGCTCTCTATATGATTTCAAAACTTGAAAAGCTTTAGCACATGATTTAATCCCTGCTTCCCTCTGCGAAGGGCCTATCCTTTACTTTTATGTTGAGTCAGTAAACCTATTTCCCTCTATCTCAAGCAAGCAATTGAGTTGTTGTGATCCAACCATTTATATTGTGATCTATTTAATCATGTCTTTTATTCTTCCTTGTTTAGTACAAATTTTATCTGAATGAGTATGACTTTGAAGGTTATCAATGATTATGAGGAGATTGTTATGATTGAGCATGTAAGTTCTGCCATATAAGCTCTAATATAAAGGCTCTGCTCGAAAGATAAGTACAATCCGTTAATTGTTCTTTGACCAAGAACGAAGTTTGCCATCACCAATTATGATTTCCTATGCACCTTTATTTGTGATTTCCCTTTACTTGTTTCAAGTTGAGTTATATGAGGAAGTTGTTTACTAGAATGTCTTGTGTGAATTAATAAATGTGATGCTTCTTGTCCGCATTTTATTTATCGACTCTTCACTCCATAAACATGTGGTCTTGTTTACTGAGTTCAGTTTCGCTTGGGGACAAGCGAGGTCTAAGCTTGGGGGGAGTTGATACGTGATGTCTACGTGTGCTTCTATTCTTGTAGATAGTGTTGGGCCTCCAAGAGCAGAGGTTTGTAGAACAGCAGCAAGTTTCCCTTAAGTGAATCACCCAAGGTTTATCGAACTCAGGGAGGTAGAGGTCAAGTATATCCCTCTCAAGCAACCCTGCAATTAAGATACAAGAAGTCTCTTGTGTCCCCAACACACCTAATACACTTGTCAGATGTATAGGTGCACTAGTTCGGCAAAAAGATCGTGAAATACAAGTAATATGGATGATTATAAGTAGTAATTGCAATCTGAAATAAAAATGGCAGCAAGCAAACATGTAGCAGAACTTGTTGGAAACGGTGTTTCAATGCTTAGAAACAAGGCCTAGGGATCATACTTTCACTAGTGGACACTCTCAACAATGATCACATAATTGAATAAATAAATGCTACTCTCAAACACTCTCTTGTTGGATAACAAACACCATTCATTGTGTAGGGCTATAAAAGCACACCTCAAGCCGGAGTAAACAAGCTCCACAACGTCATAAAGGAGTCACACACGATGCGCACACTGTCACAATCACACCGTGGAGAGTAACTCCGGAGTTCATATTAAAGTAACCTCTAGAGTGCATAATAGACAAGAGTAACATCTACATATTCAACTAGATTACAAAGCTCATGATCACATAAAGATCACACCCTGGGAGAGAGATGAACCACATAGCTACCGGTAGAGCCCTCAGCCTCGGGGGAGAACTACTCCCTCCTCATCATGGGAGACAGCAACGACGATGAAGATGGCGGTGGTGTCGATGGAGATGGATTCCGAGGACACTTCCCCGTCCCGGCGGCGTGCCAGAGCAGAGACTTCTGTCCCCCGAACTTGGCTTCGCGATGGCGGCGGCTACGTAACTTTTCGTGGAGGAAGACCAATTGATTTAGGGTTTTCGCATCTGGGAGAATATATAGGCGGAAGGGCGGCCTCGGAGGAGCCAGGGGGTGCCTCCCCACACCTGGACGCGCCAGGAGGGTTGGTCACGCCGCCCTATGGGGTGGCCCCCCTGCTGGCCGTCTCCGACTCTTCTTCGATGTTCTGGAACCCTCCGTGGAAAATAGGGCTGTGGGCTTTTGTTTCGTCCAATTCCGAGAATATTTCCTGTGTAAGATTTCTAAAACCAAAAACAGCACAAAACAGGAACTGGCGGTTCGGCATCTTGTTAATAGGTTAGTACCGGAAAATGCATAAAAATGATATAAAGTGTGAGCAAAACATGTAGGTATTGTCATAAAACTAGCATGGAACATAAGAAATTATAGATACGTTGGAGACGTATCAATACGTCCATTTTGCATCACTATTTTATACCATAATTTACTGTTATTCATTGATATATTTCATATCTAGAGATGATACTTATGTTATTTCACCTATTTTGCATGTTTCATGATTATTGGAGAATTACTCACCGGAGTCAGGATTCTGCTGGAAAAAGCACCGTCGGGATACAATATTTCTGAAGATCAACAATTGACGGAAAATATACCGAAGCTCCTATTTTTCCAGATGATGGAGCCAGCCAAAAGGGGAGGCCGAGGAGGGCCGCCATGGGCCCTCCCCATGGGCTGGCGCGGCCACCAATGACGGCGCGCCGCCACGTGGGGAGGGGGCCCACGACCCCCTCGGCCATCGCCCTTTCGCGTACTTCATCTCCCAAAAACCCTAAGGTGCGGGGGACATCGAGGATAGTCATCACCGCCTCCTCGAGGCGGAAAACACCAGAGGGAAAAGAGCTCTCCGGCAGGCAGAAATCTGCCGGGGAAATTCCCTCCCGGAGGGGGAAATCATCGCCATCGTCACCGTCATCGAGCTGGACTTCATTGGGATCATCATCATCATCATCTCCACCACCGACACCGTCATATCCACCGCTGCACCTCGTCTCCGCTGTAACATCTAGGGTTGAATCTTGAGTATTTCATAGGGGAAACTCTCCCGGTGTTAATTACTCCTTGTTATTGATGCTATTGAGTGAAACCCTTGTATCAAGGTTTATGTTCAGATTGTTATCCATCATCATATCACCTCTGATCATGTTCCATATGATGTCTTGTGAGTAGTTCGTTTAGTTCTTGAGGACATGGGTGAAGTCTAAATGTTAGTAGTGAACTATGTTGAGTAATATTTAATGGTTTGATATTTAAGTTGTGGTGTTATTCTTCTAGTGGTGTCATGTGAACGTCGACTACATGATACTTCACCTTTATGGGCCTAGGGGAATGCATCTTGTATTCGTTTGCTAATTGTGGGGTTGCCGGAGTGACAGCAACCTAAACCCCGTTGGTATATCGATGCATGAGGGATAGCAGGATCTCAGAGTTTAAGGCTGTTGTTAGATTTATCTTAATTACTTTCTTGTATTTGCGGATGCTTGCAAGGGGTTTAATCACAAGTATGTATTAGTCCTAGGAAGGGCGGTGCATTAGCATAGGTTCACCCACACAACACTTATCAAAACAATGAAGATTAATCAACTATATGAAGCGAAAGCACTAGACTAAATTCCCGTGTGTCCTCAAGAACGTTTGGTCACTCGCATTTTACTTACTTGTATTTTATTTATCTGCTATATCAAAACCTCCTGAAAACTTGTCTGTGAGCATTTACAGTGAATCCTTCATCGAAACTACTTGTCAACACCTTCTGCTCCTCGTTGGGTTCGACACTCTTATTTATCGAAAGTACTACGATACACTCCCTATACTTGTGGGTCATCACAAATCTCCCAATGTGTATGTAAAATTTGAGAAATGAGATGATATGCAAGATGATTTGGCCAACACCGGATCGAGTGGGTCGCACCACTGCGCGCACTGTCTGGGTCGGCTGGACCGCGAGACACATCCTATCCACGAGCCGGCCCAAACGGACAGAAACGGACTGTTTGGGCTGGCGATTTGGGTTGGCCCGCTGGAGATGCCTTCACACATGCCCAGCTCTTTTTTCTGGCTTCCTCATGTCTCTCTCCTCTCTTGTTTTACTTTGTTTGCTCTCTAAGGGTGTGTTCCAACCTATTTTGGCCCTCTGAACTCGTGTGGACTGGTCAATAGGTCGCGCACACGCTCCAGCGTGCTTCAAACGAACCAATCCATTCGTTCCCTAAATTTGGACCGCGGATGCGTCAGATCGGACAGCACGCGCGTCCTCATGTGTTCCCTCCTTGGCCACCCTGGATCCTCCCGCCAATCCGAACAAGAGCGCAGAGGACGAGGCATGTGATCCCACTAAATAGGGCCACAAATGTTTGTTGTAACACCGATAGGTCGGCTCTGGTAGGGCAACCATAGGACGAGGGAGGACACGCCACATATTCATCTCTTGTACGCATGGACATAAAGTAGACCTGGCTTTGGGCCACACATGGGTCCTCTCATATACAGCTAGACGAACAGCAAGTGAAATGTGTCACCACGTTGGGCCATGTCTTTGCGCAACCTATTAGGAGGTACCGCATGGGTCCTCTCATATACAGCTAGACGGACAGAAGGTGAAATGTGTCATCGCGTTGGGCCACGTCTTTGCGCAACCTATTAGGAGGTACGCGGAACAAATTTGTCGCCGCTTTTGGCGTCTCCACTAGCGCCCCCATATACTGTTTAGTGTTTTGGGGCGTGGGCAAAACTTGTTTGTACTTTTTGGTAAATCATAGTTTAAAAAAATGCAGCCATATTGCATAGTTTAGATAAATAAAATATATTGCAATAATTCATACAAACATATCCGCCGCATCTTTTTCATAGAAGGTACCGGATGCGCCATAGCTTGTTCGTCCATATTGTCCAAACTTGCGAGAGTAATTCTCGCTATTTTACTCAACGGAGAAATATTGTCGTTGCCATGGGATTAAACCTCTATCAAAAATCTCTGCAGTTATGCGGGTGCTCGCATATGGCATCCCGACAGATTATACGGATGAGTATCTTCGCCACATACAACAATTGAAGCCGTCCAGATGTTCGCCAACGTCATGATCTGTGTGTTTGGTCCTTCATCTTCGATCTTCAAACAAGGAAGATACACAAAGATTGATGGCGATGAACGAGAAGAGAGGGTGGCCGGGCATGCTAGGTAGTGTAGATTGTATGCATTGGAGGTGTAATAATTGCCCCCAAAGTATGACATGGTCAATATTGTGGTAAAAAAGTCGAGATGCCACCATTGTGCTTGAGGTCGTGGTCTCGGAGTATTCGTGGATTTGGAATTGCTTTTTTGGATTGCCGGGATCACTCAATGACATGAATATCTTGCATAGATCTCATTTGTTTGCTAGATTAGCTAGGGGAGATTCTCCTTCTTGTAACTCCATCGTCAATGGGCATGACTACACCATGGGCTATTATCTTGCCGATGGCATCTAGCCGGCTAGGGCAACATTTGTGAAAACTATTCAAAACCCTCAAACAAAGAAACAAACTCAGTTTGCAAAGACATAAGAAGCATGCGGAAGGACATTGAAAGAGCTTTTGGAGTTTTGCAAGATAGGTTTGCCATTGTCCGGGGTCCAACTCGTTTTTGGGACAAGAACACCCTCAACAACATCATGAAGTATTGTGTCAGAAAGAAAATCTTCACAACATGATCATCGGGATGAGAGATGTTTAGACTTGAAGTTCTTCTTTGATAATGTTGGTACCCATGTGCAACCACAAAGAAACCCCGGTCGTATTCAAGATTTTCTTGAGACGCATCAGCAAAGATTGAACATGCAGCCGCTCATACCCAGCTCAACCTTGATCTCATCGAGCACTAGTGATAGTTACATGGTAGAAACTGTCCCATTCGGTATTTAATTTCATTACTCCCTCTATCCCAAAATAGGACGCCTATAAGATTTGGATAAACTCGAGCTTCTCAAAGTTTGATCAACTGTATAGAAAAAGGTGTCAACATTTGTAATCTTAAATTAATATTTTTAGAACCATCATGAAATATATTTTCATATTATGTGCATTTAAAATTTTAGATGTTGATATTTTATTTGTATATAGTTGCTCAAACTTTAAAAAGTTTGACTTTGACTGAAAACTATATGCATCCTAATTTGGTAAGGATGGAGTACATTTCCTCATCATTTGTGTGTACGATGAAGAATTATTTCTTCCCGGAACGATTCGTTATTTGTTTCATTATTTGATTTGAACATTTATTTTAGTATGATTTACATATTAATGTAATTTGAATGATTATTGTGTGTTGTGGTGTTTTCAAATTGGTTATTAAACTGTCGGATTCCAAGTATATAGTTCAGCTTTCACACGGAGTGGTGCCGATCAGATCCCGTGTAGCGGAATATGTGACAGTTCCGCTACACGAGATCTGATCGGAGCGCCACAAGTGCGCGTGAAAATCGCGTTTTCCTTGTACCCGCGCTTTTACAGGCGAATTTGCTTGATCTGCTAGAGTTGCTCCTAAGGCGCTGTCGGGACGGTGGGGATGTCCTAATGGTCGTGCATGTACTATCCATATGTCCTGTGCCTACGCGAGAGATAGGAGCAAGGATTGCTACTTTGCTTGGTCATTATTCCAGGACAGTGCTGGGTGTTTGTCCAAAGGACAAAGTTGCGTTCAAAGACAGAGAGATCAGCAAGCAGGCATCGCCACCTGCACCCACCACCACTACCACCAGCAACGGCTGCAACAGCGAACAAAAGGCCGGAGCGATCCCAGATATTGACCGTGCAAACCTGAAAGGAAACACAAACAAAAAACGTACTAGTAAAGAAAAAACAAGCGAGATCGGGACGGATATCGCGTCTAGTGACAACATGAGTTCGGGAGCTGTTCAAGAACAGCAGCAAAGCGGCCGCTACAATCTTTCTTAGCCACTAACCTCTCTAGCTACGAGCATCCATGAATTACTAACAGCGCTCCTACTCTCCTTCCTGTCGTCGACTCATCCTACTACATGGTAATTTTATAGTCCTACTGATTGTGAGTTCTACCGAATAATTTTTCTTTCTCCCTAACTTCCTTTTTGCACAAATTCTAATGTGGATTCCTCTTAGCTCCTATCGAAAGCTAATATATACATATGCAGCGTCAGCAAAGGCAGCGAAAAGCTTCAAACGGGAGACATAGTGGCGAACATACGAAGGATGCTGCTGCAAACTCTTGTTTACAAACTACTTATTCATGTATGTATCCATCTTTATCTTGGCAAAATAGATAATGCACGTAGCTGTCAGTAGATAGATATAGTATGACAGCAAAAGGGTCCATCCCAGTAGCATCAATCAATTAAATCCAGTTTCGGTTGAGAGATCAGCCTCCCAATGAAGTCTCGTTTGGTGGGGGCTCGATACGCGTAGTTTAATTAGTTCTTGAGCTCTGCATTTGGATATGGTATTCCACTACTTGCTTAACTTTGGGAGTTGGCATCAGTTTGACCAAGACCAGCCGCAAGCGCTGCGCGGCCGGGTGGAAGGGGAGGCCACCAGGCACCAATCATTCGTGCTACTACCATTGTTTTCTGCTCCGTGCATTGGACTGGATTTTCTTATTCTTTCCAGGCGGAGACGAAAACGATCGTCTGCTTCATGCCATAGAGCATGGATAAAACACCCACAGGCCACAGCTGCGTCAGAACATACTATCTTCCGGCTCAGGTCTAGGAGGAGGAATCTTGGATTACTTGTCTGAAGAAAATCTTGAGGATCAATTAGTAGTCAAGGAAAAGCATATCTTTCGGCTCCAATGGTTAGCGTGAAGGGGAGAATCCGGGACCGGCGAGGGGACGATTGTTGCCTAGGCACGGCACGCCAGCGAATATGGCGGACGGTAGCGCGATCCACGTCTTCTCTACGCGCGACGACCACCGCTTTTGCCCCTACCATCGGTGCGCTCGCGAGATGCCAGCCAGCTCTCCTTTTAATCGACTCCCCTAGCTAGATTATGGCATCTCGAGCAGCCCAAGACACAAAATATGTTTGTTTTGGTCCGTCGTTTAGATCGGATCGCCGATATCAATTTGCATTCCTTAACATGAATACCGGTTTGGATTTGAGGTAGCGGCGTGTAATGCCCCAACTACTTTCCAAAAATGCATAACATCTATCTTTACTGACTTTGATATTATGGCATTATTAATGGATGATTTCTCCGTCTATAAAGTCTATTTTAATAATCGGTTTTGCTAGGTCTCCGTCAACTGGGGTTTCTTATGTCTAAGTCACTTACAAAAAAGTGCTTGAGTTGCACTTTTCGGTTAAAAAAGTACAATTGCACTTTTCTGTCAGAAATGTGCAACTTGACCGAGTTGCACTTTTCTTTGAACTGCAGTGCACTTTTCTGAGATGACCGAGACTTAAGAAAATCTCAGTCAACTTAGACATACCAGTCTTGATACGGTTTTGCGGAGCTGAGAAGATACTAACTTTGTTTTAAGCTACGGAAATGCCACTTCATGATCAAAGAAGACATAGTTCTTGACACAAAGTGTCGGGAAGAGGAATAGAAGTTGATAGAACTAAAATAGAAGCCATTTAACGACTACCACCGCCTCGCGGCATGAAGGATTAAGAAGTTTTCTTGATCATGCGGGTTTCTACAGAAGGTTTATAAAAAAAGTTCTCAAGTTAGAATTCCTTTGACTAAGATATTACAAAAAGGAGTTCGCTTTAAGTTTAGTGATGAATGCATGGTAGCCTTTAACCATCTTACGCAAGCTCTTGTTGATGCACCCATTATGAAACCACAAAAGTATGATGAATATTTTGAAATGATATGTGAGGCTAGTAATAATTCAACATGAGTAACAACTCTAGGCCAATATAATGGTGGTACTTTTAACATTGTTCACTTTGCAAGTAAGACATTGAACGAAGCTCAAAGAAAATACCCTATGGCCGAGAAAAAACTATTTGCTGCAGTTTATAGATGCGATAAGTTTCGATCTTACATTCAGTTTCGGAAGTTAAAGTCATACATACCGCCAAGCCTATAATAAATCATAACACAGAAGGATGATAACCCCCGAAAAGGAGAAGAGGGAATATAACATAATAGAACTAAATTCTGATGATAAAAAGCATGAGGCAATGAAAATATGTACTCCTCCACATATCGTGCTAACACCAAAGGAGACGAACAATGAAAGGCATGTGGTGGAATAGTGACGGGTTTGCTGATACTGCTAAACATTGTTTTATTCATGAGACAATTAGGGAGCATAAATTAGATTTTGTTATTTTTATGGAGACAGGGCGAGCTAATTTTTCAGCGCCGTTTCTTAGGCGTTTATCTGGGGGTTTGGATTACATGTGGTATTGTTTACCCCCCCATGGTTGATCTGGAGGTATTCTAGTTGGGGTTAATATGGAAACTATCTCTATCCAAAGAGTGGAGACGGGAGATTTTTGTGTCAAACTTTTTGTCAAGTCTAAGTTTGACGGTTTTGAGTGGATCCTTATTGGCGTGTATGGGGCAGCCCAGGATGCACTTAAACCTGAGTTTCTTTCTGAACTTGTCCGAATTTGTGATGTTGAGACTCTACCAATGTTGGTTGGTGGAGATTTTAATATCATTCGCAGACAAGAAGAGAAGAATACTGATAATTTTAAAGCTCATTGGCCGTTTTTGTTTAATGCAATCATAGAAAGTCTAGATCTTAGAGAAATAGAGCTTTCGGGTAGACAGTACACTTGGGCCAGTAGAAGAGAAAATCCCACTTATGAGAAGTTGGATCGCGTTCTAGCTAATGTTGAATGGGAACAAAAATTTCCGCTTGTTTCAGTGCGTGCTCTGACGCGCTCGGGGTCGGATCATACACCACTTCTCCTCGATTCTGGAGACCCTGCACACCTCGGTAATAAAAATAACTTTTCATTTGAGCTATCTTGGATGCGCCAAGATGGTTTCTTTGATTTAGTAAAGACTGAATGGAATCTTATTCAGTCCGGAAAGAATCCTGTCGAAAGATGGCAAAATAAGATGCGCCACTTGCGACAGTTCTTGAGAGGGTGGGCAAAAAACCTGGCTGGTGCATATAAGAAGGAAAAAGAGAGGCTTATCCTTCTTATAGATGAGCTAGATTTGAAAGCGGAAACGATTCCTCTTAATGATGCCGAGAGGGCAGCAAAGAAAAAAGCGGACGCGGATCTTGCGAAACTACGGCGTGACGAGGAGTCTAAGTGGGCTCAACGTGCCAAAGTTAAGCATATTCAGGAAGGTGGAAATAACACTAAGTATTTTCATCTTATTGCAAATGGAAAACATCGAAAAAGAAGATTTTTCAGCTTGAGCAAGATGAGGGCACAATAGTAGGTCAGGAGAACCTAAAGGTCTTCATCACCGAATACTACAAGAGGTTATTCGGGGCTCCACGAACCTTGCGATTTTATCTTGAGAGAAGATGTCACTCATGATATTCCACAAATCTCCGATGAGGAAAAAGTCATCCTCACATCGCCCTTTACGGAAGGGGAGGTGTGGGAGGCAATTTCTCAAATGGAACATAATAAAGCACCGGGGCCTGACGGTTTTCCAGCGGAGTTTTATCAAAAGTTTTGGGACGTCATTAAATCTGATTTGATGGCTTTATTCGCTCAGCTTCAGGATGGAGATTTGCCTCTATTCAAGCTGAACTTTGGCGTTATTACTCTTCTCCCCAAAAAAAGAGGATGCTAGTAGAATTGAGCAATACAGGCCCATTTATTTGCTTAATGTTAGTTTCAAAGTTTTTACGAAAGTCGGTACTAATAGAGCAATGATGGTTGCTCATAAGGTCATTCGACCTACGCAATCTGCCTTCATACCTGGGAGAAACATACTCGAAGGGGTAGTCGTTCTCCATGAAACCATCCATGAAATTCATAGGAGAAAAATGGATGGAGTTATTTTTAAAATAGATTTCGAAAAGGCGTATGATAAGGTTAAATGGTCTTTTCTTCAACAAGCCTTACGTATGAAGGGTTTCCCGCCAAAGTGGTGTGAATGGGTTGCACGCTTTGTTCAGGGAGGGAGTGTAGGTATTAAAGTCAATGACGATATTGGACACTATTTTCAAACCTTGAAGGGCCTTCGGCAGGGTGACCCTATGTCACCTATTTTGTTCAATATCGTGGCTGACATGTTGGCTGTTCTCATAGCTAGAGCTAAAGAGGATGGTCAAATCAGAGGGTTGGTACCTCACCTTGTGGAGGGTGGGATATCGGTTCTTCAATACGCGGATGACACTATTTTATTTATGGAACATGACTTAGAAAAATCCATAAATATGAAGTTAATTCTTTCTTTCTTTGAACAATTATCCGGTTTAAAGATAAACTATCATAAGAGAGAAATTTATTGCTTTGGTAAGGCTAAGGAGGTAGAGCATGATTATCGAACAATATTTGGTTGTGAGGTAGGGTCTTTACCTTTTAAATATCTCGGCATACCCATCCATTATCGGAGGTTGCTGAATAAAGAATGGAAGCCTGTCGAGGATCGCTTCGAGAGGAAGCTGGCGTCATGGTTAGGAAAGATGCTTTCCTATGGTGGCCGCCTTGTCCTGATTAATTCTGTTCTAACTAGCCTTCCGATGTTCCTTTTATATTTTTTTGAGATACCCAAAGGGGTAAGGAAAAGATTGGATTTCTATAGGTCTCGCTTTTTCTGGCAAAGAAATGACATAAAAAAGAAATATAGATTAACTAAATGGAACATTATTTGTAGACCGAAAGATCAAGGGGGTCTTGGTATTGAGGTACTCGACATAAAGAATAGATGTTTACTTAGCAAATGGTTATTTAAACTTCTTTCTGAAAAAGGCGTGTGGCAGGAGCTGCTGCAAAAAAAGTACCTGCGAGGTAAAACGCTCTCACAAGTGCAAGCCAAACCCGCCGACTCTCCTTTTTGGAAGGGGATTATGGGGGTGAAAGATGAATTCTTTCATCGAGGATCATTTATCGTAGGATATGGTAACAGTACTCGATTTTGGGAAGATGTTTGGCTAGGTGATACTCCTCTTTCGGAACAATATCCATCTCTATATAATATTACTCGATCTAAGAATGTCTTAGTATCAAACGTTATGTCTTATGCACCTCTGAATATAGGATTTACTCGTGCACTCACCCATGATAAATGGGAGACTTGGATTGTTTTAGTCTGTAGACTTATGGATGTATCTCTTAGTAATGAACCGGATAAGTTCAAATGGCACTTAACCACTTCTGGGATTTTTTCGGTAAAGTCCATGTATGCCGATTTCTTGAATGGGCATACAGTTTTCCTGAAAAAATATATTTGGAGGATAAAGGTACCACTGAAGATTAAGATTTTCATGTGGTTCTTGTATAAGAAGGTGCTATTAACCAAGGATAACCTTGCAAAAAGACGGTAGAATGGGTGTACGGATTGTGTTTTTTGTGGATCTAAAGAAACAATTGATCATTTGTTTATTTCCTGTTCGTTCTCTCGTCTTGTTTGGAGTGTGGTTCATTTCACTTTTAATATTCCTCCCCCCGCTATTGGTTAAATGGGATTGGTAAAAAAACTAAGGCGCTCATTCGAGTAGGGGTTTGTGCTTTAGTTTGGGCGATCTGGAATTGCCGTAATGATGTTGTTTTTAACAGGGTTGCAAAACCAAACTTCTTACAGGTTATCCACAGGGCTGCTTCATCAATTCACATGTGGTCCTACCTTCTTCCCACGGAGCAGCGGGAACCTTTGGATACTGGATGCAATCGGCTGATGGCGGTTGTACGGGCTATCTTCAGCCAGGGTGGTTGGCTGCATACTAAACGTATCCATGATGCATAAGCGAGCCATGTTTTTCTTATTTCGTTGGCTGATCTTTGTATCAACCCTTTGTGATCCATGAGTTGTAAACCTTGATATTTGATACTCGTGTTGCTATTAATAAGTGAAAAGCCGTGTGCATCGTTTCGATGCAGAGGCTGGGGCTATGCTCCCATTTCGAAAAAAAACCAAAGGAGACGAACAAGCTTGGCAATGAAAATCATCCACTGGACATCTCCCAAAAGTTAGAGTATGCTTCTCTTCTATAACAATAAAGTTACTTTGAGTTATCCTAGTTGTAATCCTTGTTTTCGCTTTCCTCGTGTTCAAATGATGAAAATAGGCTATTTCTGGAATCGGTACGGTGATACCAGCCCCCGGTACGGTGATACCAGCCCCCGTTAAATTCTTGTTAACTTTGATACTTCGTGGAGTAATAGGTACGGTGGGGCCGAAAGTTCGATCCAAACCATACCACTAGTCGTTGAAATTTTTCTGTGAACACGAGGATGTTTTTCGAGATCTGGTGGAACCGTAAGGCCGATCCCAACCATACCACTCGTCGTTAAATTCATGTAAACACGAGGATGTTTTCCGAGATCTGGTATGGGCAGCCAATACGAGCATTGTGCCCGTACCTCAGACCAATTAAAGTTTTGTAAACTTTCCATTTTTTCGTTTGCCTATTAAAAACAATCATCATAATAAGCCGGTTGCCGAAGGCTGGTATGAGGACGCCCCCCCCCCCCCCCCGTACGGGGTATATCCAACTATTCGTTTGTAAGGAAACTAACGCGTCTGGGGCTACGGTACGGGCACAGGGTACCGTCGTTGCCTATTCGACGGTACTCTAGAGGAGGGATCCTCATTGAGGGAAGAAAAAGTAGGGGCCATTGGGCGGAGAGTCCTCGGGATGGTGGTACGCGATTTACCCAGCTTCGGATCACCTGCACGATGGCAAGGCCTACTGCTGCTTGTCTGGAATTATCTGGGCGCTTTCGCGTTGTTACAATGAGTTGTGGTTGTGCCTCTAGGGCTCCCGGGATCCGGCTTATAAAGGCGCACGGATCTAGGGTTTACATGGAGAGTCCTAGCCGGATTACAGGTTGCCTAACTACGTTACAATATCTTGCCGTGTACGTCAAGGATCCACCTTCCATCTACGTCGTACTGGATCCAGGTCCATCATGGGCCTTCACGGATCCGGCTTCCTCCGAAGGTCGGTTAGGATCCGGCTCCCCGGTCCTGGGCTGGACTTCATCCTTTATGATCAACAGCAACTGGGCCGCCCGATGGGCCATACGCCACACCACCGTCTGTGGGCCACCCGGGCTTGCCGGATCTAGGCACTGTCGTGATGGGATTCGTAGCATAGAAAACAAAAAAATTCCTACCGCAAGAACGAAACCACAAGCCAAGATCTAATCTAGAAGACGGTAGCAACGAGAGGATCACGAGACTAACCCTTGAAGATTTCCAAAGCCTACGAGATTAGATCTCGTTGTTGCAGAAGATGATCACTTGCCGCTTTCAAAAGCGCGTAGAAGATCTTGACGGTGCCACAATCGGGCAGCACCTCCGTACTCGGTCACACGTTCGGTGTTGATGAAGACGACATCCTCCTGCCCGTTCCCGCGGGCAGCGGAAGTAGTAGATCCTCCTCGGAATTCCGGCAGCACGACGGCGTGGTGGCGGTGGTGATGGAGAACTCCGGCAGGGCTTCGCATATGCGCTGCGGGAGTTGTGTGTGGAGGAGGAGGTGGCTAGGGTTTGGGGAGAGGGGGCTAGGGCGCCCGCCTCAAAGGGGGTTGTGCTGGTGCGGCCAAGGTTGTGGCCGGCCCCTCCCCTATGCCCCTCATTATATAGGTGGAAGCCCCAAGAGTTGTAGTCCAAGTCTTCGAATAAGACCCCAACACCAAAACCTACCTTTGGTGGGAAACCTACTCAAGATGGGAGTCCTACTGAAGGTGGGACTCCCACCTTTCCTTGAGGGGGGGTGGCCGGCCACCACAGGTGGAGCCCATTAGGGACTCCTCCCCTTAGGGTTGGCCGGCCAATCTTGTGGAGTCCCTCCGGGACTCCACCTTCCATAGTGCTTTTCTTCCGGACTTTTCTAGAACCTTCTAGAACCTTCCATAAATGCACCGGATCATTTTCAAACATGTAAAATGACTTCCTATATATGAATCTTATTCTCCGGACCATTCCGGAACTCCTTGTGATGTCCTGGATCCCATCCGAGACTCCAAACAAAACTTCGAACTCCATTCCATATTCGATATCTACTCAAACGACATCAAACCTTAAGTGTGTCACCCTACGGTTCGCGAACCATGCAGACATGGTTGAGACTTCTCTCCGACCAATAACCAATAGCGGGATCTGGAGATCCATAATGGCTCCCACATATTCAACGATGACTTAGTGATCGAATGAACCATTTACATACGATACCGATTCCCTTTGTCACGCGATATTTTACTTGTCCGAGGTTTGATCATCGGTATCTCTATACCTCGTTCAACCTCGTCTCATGACAAGTACTCTTTACTCGTACCGTGGTATGTAGTCTCTTATGAACCATTCATATGTTTGCAAACTAATTAGACGACATTCCACCGAGAGGGCCCGAGTATATCTATCCGTCATCGGGATGGACAAATCCCACTGTTGATCCATATGCCTCAACTCATACTTTCCGGATACCTAATCCCACCTTTATAACCACCCACTTACGCAGTGGCGTTTGATGTAATCAAAGTACCCTTCCGGCATAAGTGATTTACATGATCTCATGGTCGAAAGGACTAGGTAACTATGTATCGAAAGCTTATAGCAAATGAACTTAATGACGTGATCTTATGCTATGCTTAATTGGGTGTGTCCATTACATCATTCACATAATTACATAACCTTGTTATTAATAACATCCAATGTTCATGATCACGAAACTATGATCATCTATTAATCAACAAGCTAGTTATACAAGAGGCTTACTAGGGACTCCTTGTTGTTTACATAACACACATGTATCAATGTTTCGGTTAATACAATTATAGCATGGTATATAAACATTTATCATAAACACAAACATATATAATAACCAATTTATTATTGCCTCTTGGGCATATCTCCAACAGTCTCCCACTTGCACTAGTGTCAATAATCTAGATTACATTGTAAGGTACCTAACACCCATGGCATTCTGGTGTTGGTCATGCTTTGCCCTAGGGAGAGCTTTAGTCAACGGATCTGCTACATTCAGATCAGTGTGTACTTTGCAAATCTTTACTTCTCCATCTTCGATGTACTCGCGAATCGAATGAAAACGCAGCTTGACATGCTTCCGCTTCTTGTGTGACCTTGGTTCTTGTGCATTGGCGATGGCACCCATGTTGTCACAATAAATGACTAGTGGGTCCAATGCACTAGGAACCACACCAAGCTCAACAATGAACCTCTTCATCCATACCGCTTCCGATGAAGCCTCCGAAGCCGCTATGTATTCCGATTCTGTTGAAGACTTCGCCACCGTGCACTGCTTGGAGCTGCACCAGCTTACTGCAGCACCATTCAATATAAACACGTACCCAGACTGAGACTTAGAGTCATCAGGATCAGTGTTCCAACTTGCATCGGTGTAACTGGTTACAACGAGCTCTTGGTCACCTCCATAACAAAGAAACATATCCTTAGTTCTTTTCAAGTACTTTAGGATATTCTTGACCGCTGTCCAGTGTTCCATTCCTGGATCACTTTGATATCTGCTAGTCAAACTAACAGCATGTGCTATATCCGGTCTAGTACACAGCATGGCATACATGATAGAGCCTACTGCCGAGGCATAGGGGATCTGATTCATTGATGACCCACAAGTATAGGGGATCGCAACAGTCTTCGCGGGAAGTAAAACCCAATTTATTGATTCGACACAAGGGGAGACAAAGAATACTTGAAAACCTTAACAACGGAGTTGTCAATTCAGCTGCACCCGGAAACGGACTTGCTCGCAAGAGTTTATCGATAGTAACGGTTTTATAGCAGTAGCAGTAGTGAAATAACAGCAGCAGAGTAACAGAGACAGCAGTAGTGATTATAGTAAACAGCAGGATTAAAATACTGTAGGCACAGGGACGGATTAACGGGCGTTGCATGGATGAGGGAAACTCATGTAAAAGTCAAAGCAGGGGCATTTGCAGATAATAATAAAACGGTATCCAAGTACTAATCAATCAATAGGCATGTGTTCCGTATATAGTCGTACGTGCTCGCAATGAGAAACTTGCACAACATCTTTTGTCCTACCAGCCGGTGGCAGCCGGGCCTCGGGGAAACTCTCTTGGATATTAAGGTACTCCTTTTAATAGAATACCGGAGCAAAGCATTAACACTCCGTGAACACAGGTGATCCTCACATCACTACCATTCCCTCCGGTTGTCCCGATTTCTGTCACTTCGGGGCCATTGGTTCCGGACAGCGACATGTGTATACAACTTGCAGGTAAGATCATAAACAACGAATATCTTCATGAATCAATAACATGTTCAGATCTGAGATCATGGCACTCGGGCCCTAGTGACAAGCATTAAGCATAACAAGTTGCAACAATATCATAAAAGTAACATCTACGGATACTAGGCAACATGCCCTAACAATCTTATGACTATTACATGACCAATCTCATCCAATCCCTACCATCCCCTTCAGCCTACAGCGGGGGAATTACTCACACATGGATGGGGGAAACATGGCTGGTCGATGGAGAGGCGTCGGTGGTGATGATGGCGATGATCTCCTCCAATTCCCCGTCCCGGCGAGGTGCCAGAACGGAGACTTCGGTCCCCGAGGCGGAGTTTCGCGATGTGGCGGCGTTCTGGAGGGTTTCTGGCGACTTCGACTTCCCCCCGTGCGTTTTTAGGTCGAGGGCGATAAGTAGTCCAAAGGAGGGCGTCGGAGGCCGGCCGAGGGGGCCACACGCTAGGGCCGCGCGCCCCCCTCCTGGGCCGCGCCGCCCTAGGGTGTGGGGCCCTCGGGCCTCCACCTGACTTGCCCTTCTGGCTCCGTGAGTTTCCTGGGAAAATAAGGCCTTCTGTCAAAATCCCGAGGTTTTTCCTGAAAGTTGGATTTCTGCACAAAAACGAGACACCAGAATAGTTCTGCTGAAAACAGCGTTAGTCCGTGTTAGTTGCATCCAAAGTACACAAATTAGAGGCAAAACAACAGCAAAAGTGTTCGGGAAAGTAGATACGTTTTGGACGTATCAACTCCCCCCAAGCTTAGCTTATTGCTTGTCCTCAAGCAATTCAGTTAACAACTGAGCGATAAAAGAACTTTCACGAACACTTTTGTTCATATGATGTAAATATTCTCATGCTATGGCTAACACTTAGGCAGTTCATAATAAGATACATGCAAATAAGATCATCCAATAGCTATGTCAATCATGGGAAGGTACCAACAATTAATAATAAGTATCATGAATCATGTATATAAGCAGGATTGCAATGTTCATAAATGAGTATGATAGAGTGGTATCTCGCTTGCCCATATTCGATCAGCAAAACATAAATGCTCAGGCACCTCTGAAGTTCATAGAAAGACTAGAAATAGTGATTGTCAAAGATAAAAGCATCAAAGTTATACCACAATCAATCATATTTTGAGACAAGCATATTACACTAAGAATGACAGGTTGTGCTCTCAAGAAAGTGCCCAAAGAAAGGATGGAGACACAACGTAATAGTAAAAGATTGACCCTTCGCGAGAGGAAGCGAGGGATTAACATGCGCTAGAGCTTTTCATTTGTAAAGCGGGAGTAAAATTATTTTGAGAGGTGTTTGTTGTTGTCAACGAATGGTAATGGGTACACCAACTACCTCGCCAACCGGACTTTCAAGAGCGGCTCCCATGAAGGACGTTATCTCTACCAGCAAGGTAAATCATCCCTCTTCTCTTTTGTTTACACACGTATTTTAGTTTTATTATGGGTGACACTCCCCCAACCTTTGCTTACACAAGCCATGGCTAACCGAATCCTCGGGTGCCTTCCATCAATCACATACCATGGAGGAGTGTCTATTTGCAAATTAAGTTGCTTACTGATGAATCAGAGCAAAACATGTGAAGAGAATTATTAGTGGAAGTTGATTAATCGGGGCTGGGAACCCCATTGCCAGCTCTTTTTGCAAAATAATTGGATAAGCGGATGTGCCACTAGTCCATATGAAAGTCCGTCAAGAGTAAATGACAAGGTTGAAAGTTAAACACCACATACTTCCTCATGAGCTATGAAACATTAACACAAATTGAGAAGCATTTTTGAAGGTTTAAAGGTAGCGCATGAGAATTTACTTGGAATGGTTTGAAATGCCATGCATAGGTATTTATGGTGGACACTCCGGAATAACTTGGTTTTCATGTGTTTGGAAGCACGAGCAGCGTTCCCGCTCAGTACAAGTGAAGGCTAGCAAAAGACTAGGGAGCGACAAATCAAGAGAGCAATGACTCGTCATAATCATGCTTGCGGCAAAATAAATTAACTGAGGCATAAAAGTGATACAAGAACTACGAAGCAATGTAAATCATCGAGGCTTAATTGACTTTTGTTCAGTCATATGCATGCGTGAGCATGTGCCAAGTTAATTCAAACGAATTATTCAGAGGAGGATACCACAATATCATACCTATCTATGAATAAAACAATGCAAGCAAACATCCATGACATGCTACTCATATTAATAAATTGGAGCTAACATGAGAGATCATGAACTACTAGACTTTCTTAAATGACATATACCTCACATGAACCAACTAAGCATGCTCACATGGATGAGTATATGTACAAAAATGAAAACAAATAGAGTTCATACCATCCTCTCACCACAATCAAATTGTCGTAGATCGTCATTATTGCCTTTCACTTGTGTAGCTTGAATAATATGGAATGAAAACCACGCTCCAGCCACCGAAGACCATTGAACTCATAATGAACTTTACAAACCAAAGAAGAACAGCAAATATTTTTGGTGTTTTCGAATTTGAGAACAAGAATAAAAAGAAGCAAGCGAACAAAGCAAAATCTTTTTGGGTTTTCTTATAGCAAACTAGCAATAGCAAATAAAGCGAAACAAATGCAAGAAACCAAGATAAACAAATGATGAAGAGAAACAACAGAAATATTTTTGGTCTTTTTGTGTTTTAGGAAAGAAACAAAGCAAGAACAAGAAAATGAAAACTAAAAGAAACACAGAAAAGCGAGATGGCAGAAATCTGCCAAAACCTGACAGCAGTACAGAAATCGATTTTAACAAAAATCTTCCGTTGCTCAGCTCAAAAAGTGTTCAACTAATGAAAGTTAGATAACCACCTGGGGCACATGCTCAAAAAATTTCAACTCAAAATAACGTTCTGGCTGTGCGCACGATTTTTTTTAGTAACAGCCCAGAATCTGTTTTCAGGCAGCACTTCCCCAAATATCATCTCCCTCTTATTAGAAAACCACTTCAAGAAGCTAAACAAGTATATACAAGTATCCAGCAACCATAATATGCAAAGAATGAGTGATGCCGGTATACCTCCCCCCAAGCTTAGGCTTTTGCCTAAGTGGAGATCAATCCCATGGTGCCCATGAAGTAGCACCTTCGTAGTATGACGAAGATGGATCATATTCCGGGTATGTGTTGGAAGAAGCACCCGGATATGTGACGGTGTAGTCGTAGGAGGGCTCGGCGTCCTCGGAGTCATGCTGCTGGTGGAAACCTTGTATCTTCAATTGCTCATCCACCTCCTCCTTAGAGCGCGACCATGATTTCCTGTCAATACTGAACAAATCTGGTTGCGGCAAAAGGATTTCCCTCTCTTCCCCGTCAGCAAACAATATTCTATAGACAATATTATCTAAACTAGAGTCGGCTGTAACAAATTGGTGACTCTTCATAGCAGCAATATCTAGCCTCATAGGGGTTATTTTTACATCAGTAGGGTCAAGAGGAAGCTCTAAATATGCTAAAACGCACGAAGCAATAATTCCTCCAAATATAGGCCCCTTGTTAGACAAGCGGCGAGCAACAAGAGCACCAAGATGATAAGGTGTATCCCCAGTGAGTGCAGCAATTAAGAAACCAAGGTGATAGCTAGATATGTTACTAGTGTTCTCCCTACCAAGAATGCTAGTGCCGATGTAATAAGCAAAATACTTAATGGCGGGGAGTTGAATGTTTCTTATCTTGCCACGCTGAATGGTGCGACAGTCATCATTGGTGATCCCTCGATAGAGCTCCAGCAATTCCTTGGGGTTGTCTTCGATCCTCCTTGCTGTACCTACAGGGACAATACCTAATGCAGCACAAAAAAATTCCAACTTCATAGTAATAGGTTTACCATAGATCTTGAATGAAACTGCCGGGTGAAAGTGCTTATTGTTGAACTTGAAGCTCTCCACAAAGATTTTAGTGAGCGTGTAGTATTGCTCACTCTCATCTCCCACGTAGGTGGTTAAACCCGCCTTACCGACGAGGGTCAAGAAATCATCCAACAAACCTGCATTTCTCAAAAAATCATAACATGGGAAGGATGAAGCATTAGGGACTCCATTGTCCTCCTCGGGTGCGAAGCTTGGTGCGATGAGATCCTCATTGTAGGATTGCCTGAATCGGGTGGATGACCTCGAGGGCCTCCCCGTGCTTGTTGTCTCCCCTTGGAACACTTCTCCAAAGTTATAATTATCCATCTTCCTTCTCTGAAATTTTTCAACAATCATTATAAAATTTGATTTGGTGTCATATAATTGAGGGAAACTACCATAGGAACTTGCTAGAGTACTAATCATGCATCAAAACTAGTTTCTACCACTTAGAACAAGCATGCAAGCTCACCAAACATGTTACCTACAGCAGCAAAATATGCAAGATATACTCCACCAAACAAAATTCTACTTGGATAATCGAAGGAGTCACATACCGAAGAGCAAATGTGCCAAATTTCAGACAGAAATCTGGGCTGAGTAAAGAGATCGAGAAATCTGGAGCTCTTGAGCAAAAACACGAGTGAGAGGAAGCTGGTGTCGATTTTTTCGGGAGAGAGAAGAGTGTGGGAGGAAGAGATGCTAAAGTGGGGTAAAGGGGGGCCCACACACCAGGGTGGCGCGCCCCCCTTGCTGGCCGCGCCAGCATGTGGGGTGCCACCCTGGGGTGCCCCACTGGTCATCCCAGGTGCTCCCAGGTGCCTCGTCGAAAAATAGGACCAACGGTATAATTTTTGTGAATTTTTGAAAACTTTGAAAAATGCACATTTCTGGGTATTAAATTTATTATCACTGGCCAGGAAAATTTTTGAAATCTCTAATCAACTAAGGAACTTTGCAAAATAAAAGTGCTACAGCAACTAGAGCAAGTGGAGGAAGAAAGAAATGTTGTTTACCTCCTCTATGCATATAAAAAGTATTTGTTAACAAGGTTGATCAAGTCTTGCCACCAAATAAATTTTACATAGCATATGAAGAAATAAACCTCAAATCAATCATGTTACCTTGAATTGTATTGATATGGATCCAATCACAAGAGTTTGATATTCTTCTTTAGGCTCATATATAGGACAATCGATAGTTCCAACCTTGATAGTTCTCACATTAGAAATAGTATTAACTCCACATGCTTTTTCAATCTTCTTGGGGAAATAGACGGTGTGCTCCCTATCATCAACATTGAAAGTAACCTTTCCTTTATTGCAATCAATAACAGCCCCTGCGGTGTTAAGAAAAGGTCTCCCAAGAATAATAGACATATTATCATCTTCGAGGCATTTCCAACACAACAAAATCGGTTAATATCAAGCAGTTATTAGTAACTTGAACAGGAACATCCTCACATATACCAACAGGAATAGCAGTAGAATTATCAGCCATTTGCAAAGATATATCAGTAGGTATCAACTTATCTAAGTAAAGTCTCTTATAGAGAGAAAAAGGCATAACACTAACACCGGCTCCCAAGTCACATAGAGCAGTTTTAACATAATTATTCTTAATAGAACAAGGAATAGTAGGTATACCGGGTCGCCCAACTTCTTTGGAACTTTGCCATTGAAAGAGTAATTAGCAAGCATAGTGGAAATTTCCTCATTGGGGATTTTCCTTTTGTTAGTAACAATATCTTTCATATACTTTGAATAAGGAGGCAATTTAATAGCATCAGTCAAAGGGATTTGCAAGAATAAGGGTTCATCCAATCACAAAATTTATTATAGTGTTCTTCTTCCTTTGATTTTAGTTTCTTAGCAGGAAAAGGCATTTGCTTTTGCACCCAAGGTTCCCTTTCATTACCATGTTTCTTAGCAATAAAATCTTCCTTAGTATACTTTTTATTTTTATCTTGCTTTTCAGGTTCCTCTTCAACCTCTTCTTTATCGAAACATCATTCTTATCATTACCATTATTATTATCATGTTCATTACCACTTTCGAGTTTCAGCATCGAAATAGAAATACTATTAGGATCATTAACGAGGTTCGGAGGATTCTACAACATTTTTATGTTTCTTCTTCTTTTTCTTAGAAGGAGCTCTAGGTTCAATGCGTTGAGAATCTTGTTCAATTCTTTTGGGATGCCCTTCAGGATATAGAGGATCCTGGGTAGAGACACCACCTCTAGTTGTTACTTCATAAGCATGTTTCTCTTTAGAATTATTTTGTAATAAGTCATTTTGCACTTTAGTGAGTTGATCAATTTGAGTTTGAACTATTTGAAAATGTTTAACAAGCATCTTAACATCATTGGAGGTTCTCTCCACAATATCATGCAAATTGCTAATAGCTTGAGAATTTTCCATTAGATGATTCTCTACTCTCATATTAAAATTTTCTTGCTTAACAATATAATTATCAAACTCATCTAAGCATTGTGCGAGGAGGTTTTGAATATGGAATATCTTCCCCGAGTAAAGCGCTGAAGGGAGTTTACCTCAATCATGGATGAAGGGGGAATTATCTCACATATATCTTCTATGGGAGGTAGATTCTTCACATCTTCAGATTTAATACCTTTCTCCTTGAGAGACTTCTTGGCTTCCCTCATATCTTCATCATTCAATTTAATTAAACCCCTCTTCTTCAATATTGGCATTGGAGTTGGTTCAGGCGTAGTCCAATCATCATGATTCCGGCCTATTTTAGCCAATAATTCTTCAGCTTCGTCTGGAGTTCTTTTCCTGAAAACACAACCAGCACAACTATCCAAATATGCCCTAGACTCAATGGTTAGTCCACTATAAAATATATCAAGTAAATCATTCTTTTCTAAATCATGGTCAGGCCGAGCTCTAATAAGAGAACAAAATCTCGCCCAAGCCTCAGGCAATTTCTCTCCATCTTCCTGATCAAAATTATAAATTATCTGCAAAGCAATATGTTGAGCACTAGCAGGAAAGTATTTCCGGAAGAAAACATCAAGCAATTCTTTTGGACTTTTAATAGAATTAGGTGGCAAACTATTATACCAAGTTTTAGCGTCATCCTTTAATGAGAATGGAAAGATTTTAGCAACAAAGTAAGTACGCTTCTTAACATCATCAGAAAACAAGCTACTCAGAGTAGATAACTCAATCATGTGTTCAACAGCACTTTCTTTTTCAGTACCACAAAAGGGTGTTTTCTCAACAATAGCTATATGAGATAGATCAAGAGAAAAATCATAATCTTTATCCTTAATGTTTATAGGAGATGTGGCAAATTCGGGATCGGGAGACGGTTTATATCTAACGAGCATGTTACGCAAGCAACTTTTTAATTTTTCTTGCATCGGTAGTAGCATTGCATTTTTCAATAAAATCATCATCAAGTTCCACATAATCTTCATCAAGATCATCACTAGAATATTCAACGAGACTCGGGTGAATTAACGAGTGTAGCAGCATTTTCATTAGGAGTTTCGAGTATTTTCAATTTGTCTAGACCTAGCAATTGTAGCATCTAGAAAAGATCCTAACGAACCATCATTATCAAGCACAGCGAAGCATCATCACAATTATAAGATGAATTTTCAGATTCAACGAAGTACCAGACATTTGAAGCTTGTGGTGGTGAAACAAGTTTACTTATCACAGATGGTGAATCAAGAGCAGCAGAGGTACTAAGAGTTGTACCTTTTCTTGTAGTGGATGGTAATATGGCGACCTTAGTATCGCGAGGTTTAGATGGAGAATTTGCAGCGAACAATATCAATCCAAGTGAACTTCCAAATAAAGCTATGCTCCCCGGCAACGGCGCCTGGAAAATAGTCTTGATGACCCACAAGTATAGGGGATCGCAACGGTCTTCGCGGGAAGTAAAACCCAATTTATTGATTCGACACAAGGGGAGACAAAGAATACTTGAAAGCCTTAACGAGCGGAGTTGTCAATTCAGCTGCACCTGGAAACAGACTTGCTCGCAAGAGTTTATCGATAGTAACGAGTTTTATAGCAGATAGCGATAGTGAAATAACAACGACAGAGTAACAGAGACAGCGGTAGTGATTATAGTAAACAGCGAGGATTAAAATACCGTAGGCACGGGGACGGATTAACGGGCGTTGCATGGATGAGAGAAACTCATGTAACGAGTCAAAGCGGGGGCATTTGCGGATAATAATAAAACGGTATCCAAGTACTAATCAATCAATAGGCATGTGTTCCGTATATAGTCGTACGTGCTCGCAATGAGAAACTTGCACAACATCTTTTGTCCTACCAGCCGGTGGCAGCCGGGCCTCTAGGGAAACTACTGGATATTAAGGTACTCATTTTAATAGAATACCGGAGCAAAGCATTAACACTCCGTGAACACATGTGATCCTCACATCACTACCATTCCCTCCGGTTGTCCCGATTTCTGTCACTTCGGGGCCATTGGTTCCGGACAGCGACATGTGTATACAACTTGCAGGTAAGATCATAAACAACGAATATCTTCATGAATCAATAACATGTTCAGATCTGAGATCATGGCACTCGGGCCCTAGTGACAAGCATTAAGCATAACAAGTTGCAACAATATCATAAAAGTAACATCTAAGGATACTAGGCACCATGCCCTAACAATCTTATGACTATTACATGACCAATCTCATCCAATCCCTACCACCCCCTTCAGCCTACAGCTGGGGAATTACTCACACATGGATGGGGGAAACATGGCTGGTCGATGGAGAGGCGTCGGTGGTGATGATGGCGATGATCTCCTCCAATTCCCCGTCCCGGCGAGGTGCCAGAACGGAGACTTCTGGTCCCCGAGGCGGAGTTTCGCGATGTGGCGGCGTTCTGGAGGGTTTCTGGCGACTTCGACTTCCCCCCGTGCGTTTTTAGGTCGAGGGCGATAAGTAGTCCAAAGGAGGGCGTCGGAGGCTGGCCGAGGGGGCCACACGCTAGGGCCGCGCGCCCCCCTCCTGGGCCGCGTCGCCCTAGGGTGTGGGGCCCTCGGGCCTCCACCTGACTTGCCCTTCTGGCTCCGTGAGTTTCCTGGGAAAATAAGGCCTTCTGTCAAAATCCCGAGGTTTTTCCTGAAAGTTGGATTTCTGCACAAAAACGAGACACCAGAACAGTTCTGCTGAAAACAGCGTTAGTCCGTGTTAGTTGCATCCAAAGTACACAAATTAGAGGCAAAACAACAGCAAAAGTGTTCGGGAAAGTAGATACGTTTTGGACGTATCATTCATCCTCTCTCTTTCTTCTGCCGTAGCCGGACCTTGAGTCTTACTCAAGACCTTACCTGGCAACATCGGTAAGAATCCTTTCTTACTTTCATCCATTCTAAACTTCTTTAGAATCTTGTCCAGGTATGTACTCTGTGAAAGCCCTATTAGGCGTCTTGATCTATCTCTATAAATCTTGATGCCTAAAATGTACGCTGCTTCACCGGGGTCCTTCATTGAAAAACACTTATTCAAATAACCTTTTACACTCGCTTAATAGTTCTATATCATTCCCAATCAATAATATGTCATCTACATACAATATCGGGAATGCTACGAGCTCCCACTCACTTTCTTGTAAATACGAGGCCTCTCCATGGCACTCGTATAAACCCGAAGTCTTTGATCACCTTATCAAAGCGTCGGTTCCAACTCCTGGATGCTTGCTTCAGTCCATAAATTGAACGCTGAAGGTTGCATACCTTGTCAGCATTTTTAGGATCGACAAAACCTTTGGGTTGTACCATATACAACTCTTTCTCAATGTCACCATTAAGGAACGCCGTTTTGACATCCATCTGCCAAATCTCATAATCGAATAATGCAGCTATTGCTAACAAAATCCTCACAAACTTTAGCTTCGCTACAGGTGAGAAGGTCTCATCGTAGTCAACACCTTGAATTTGTCGGAAACCCTTTGCGACAAGTCGAGCTTTATAGACGGTAACATTACCATCAGCATCTGTTTTTCTCTTGAAGATCCATTTATTCTCGACAGCCTTTCGGCTATCAGGTAAGTCTACCAAAGTCCACACTTTGTTATCATACATGGATCCCATTTCGGATTTCATGGCTTCTTGCCATTTGTTGGAATCTGGGCTCATCATCGCTTCTTCATACGTCGCAGGGTCCTCATCATTATTGTCCACAATCATGACATTTAGACAAGGATCATACCAGTCTGGGGTGGTACGTTCCCTTGTCGATCTGCGAGGTTCAGTAGCTACCTCGCTCGAAGTTTCATGATCATTATCATTAGCTTCCTCTGTTACCGGTGCGGGTGGCACAGAAACATCTTCCGGTACTGCGCTACTCTGATCAACGAGAGAAGGTTCAGTAACCTCGTCGAGTTCTACTTTTCTTCCAGTCACTTCTTTAGTGAGAAACTCTTTTTCAAGAAAGGTTCCGTTCTTGGCAACAAAGATTTTGCCTTCGGATTTGTGATAGAAAGTATACCCTATAGTTTCCTTAGGGTATCCTATGAAGACGCATTTCTCCGCTTTGGGTTCTAGCTTGTCCGGTTGTAACCTTTTTACATAGGCTTCGCAACCCCAAACTTTAAGGAACGACAACTTAGGTTTCTTATTAAACCATAATTCATACGGTGTCGTTGCAACGGATTTAGATGCTGCCCTATTTAAAGTGAATGCAGCTGTCTCTAATGCATAACCCCAAAACGATAACGGCAAATCAGTAAGAGACATCATAGAACGAACCATATCTAAGAGAGTTCGATTACGACGTTCGGACACACCATTGCGCTGTGGTGTTCCCGGCGGTGTAAACTGTGAAAGTATTCCGCATTTCTTTAAATGCATGCCAAACTCATAACTCAGATATTCGCCTCCGCGATCAGAACGCAGAAACTTGATCTTCTTGTTACGTTGATTTTCTACCTCACTTTGGAATTCCATAAACTTCTGGAAAGTTTCGGATTTATGTTTCATGAAATAGATATACCCATATCTACTCAGATCATCTGTGAAGGTTAGAACATAACGATAACCACCGCGCGAGGCTACACTCATTGGTCCGCACACATCGGTATGTATGATTTCCAATAAGTCTATAGCTCGCTCCATAATACCAGAGAATGGAGTCTTAGTCATTTTTCCCATTAGACATGCTTCGCATCTGTCAAGTGACTCAAGTAGTCCATCGGAATGGAGTTTCTTCATGTGTTTCACTCCAATATGACCAAGACGACGAGTGCCACATATAAGTAGAATTATCATTCAATTTAATTCGCTTAGCATCAATGTTATGAACATGTGTATCACTACTATCGAGACTTAATAGAAATAAACCATTCTTCTCAGGCGCATGACCATAAAAGATATTATTCATAAAAATAGAACAACCATTATTCTCAGACTTGAATGAATAACCGTCTTGCATTAAACAAGATCCAGATATAATGTTCATGCTCAACGCAGGCATAACAATTATTGAGGTTTAAAACTAATCCCGAAGGTAGATGTAGAGGGAGCGTGCCGACAGCGATCACATCGACCTTGGATCCATTTCCAACGCGCATCGTCACTTCATCCCTCGATAGGCTTCGTTTATTCCGTAGTTCCTGTTTCGAGTTACAAATGTGAGCAACCGAACCAGTATCAAATACCTAGGCTGACGTGGGCATAACCCTTCGGGTACTCGACATTGCCATACCCGGTGCAAACTATGAAGCTGGACCAGCACAATGACTCGACAAGCTGGACCTGGACGCGCCTCAACTTGGACTACAAGGAAAGAAGACTCCAATATGAATCCTACTAGGACTCTTGTAAACCCTAGTTTGGCTGATATATAAAGCCATGCAGGGCACCCCTTAGGGACACGCATAATCAGAAACATAGTTATAGAGGCGACACGCCTAGAAACCGCAACCCGCGGATTAGAACTAGACTAGATCCAACAACTCCGTCTATGGCGGCCCCCTGTATACATATATTCATATAGTGGATTGCTAGCAGGACGTAGCGATCCTCCACCGTGGGGACGTGAACCTGGGTACGTCGTGTACCGTCTCGCTCCCGGAACTTCCGTCGCCGCTTTTCTCTAAAACCCAAGCCCCTCATGGTGGGCATTGCCGAGGAACCGCCTCGTCAATTGGCGCCGTCTGTGGGAATTGCGACAACTGGATTTCGTTATCCGGGCGGGATCTGTCATCATCAATAATCTTCAGAATTTCGAGTTCCTCAGTAGCGGTATCAGCAGCTTCGTCGAGAGATCGGAAAATCCGAATCTCCTGCCTATCTAAATTCACATCGGAAGAACGAAAGCAACAGCCCAAGTCGATTCAGTTTTTGGCAGCCTTCGTGTGATTTGTTTATCGGCAAAGATGGCGTGCATCCGCGCGCTGGCATGTGGGTAAAACCTTCAGAACAGAAGAATCAATCCAATACAATCAAGTACTAAGTGCACAGCTTCCGTACGAGAAAGCAAAAAAAGAAGAGGACAGCTCACGAGAGTTTCCAAGCCCAGGATAAGGAGAAAAAAAGGGTGGCTTTGCATGCCCTGGGAATCGTTCATAGGATTGAATAGTTGCAACGTATGGAGCGAATCAGTTAGGCTTGCTACAGCGTAAAAGAAACAACAGCGGCTCGGCTATTACGATTCTGGTTATTGGAAAAAGAAGAGAAAGAAGATTGCAATTATTATCGGATGCGGACTTGCTGCATATTACGGGAAAGAAAATAAAGCAGCCAATGGCCGAAAGATTGATTAGTCTGCGTGAATCAAGTTTGAAGAACAAAAATGGCAAGATGACAAAATCTGACCGCAGCCCTGTACAAAATCGAAAGCCACGGCTCTCGTTATACTTTGGCTCATCTGTTGCGTCATCCTCATCGACTGCTACTATCCTACATGAATCAAGCCATCCGAGTTCGTCGGTGACGAACGTCCGACGCAAAAATACCAGGTGCTATACATCCAATTAATTTTTACTTGCAAAATTTATTTCGCCAAATATTTTTGGCTCATACTATTATTTGTGCACAGTTTTTTGTGCTGTAATATGACTGCAGATCGGAACAAGCTTCGACTGCTTCACCGCGCACAGTCGCCACACTCGGGAGCTCGCTTGTTGCATCGTGGACTTGATATATTCGGGAGCTCTCCCGTCGATTGCCCTGCTCGGCTGACCGCGCCCGCCATCGCGCACTCTTCTTACTCGGGGGCTCGCCTGCCGCGGACCCGACATTACGGATCCGATATGTTCGGATGCTCACTCGCCGCGGATCGGCCATGTCAACTGCGTTTTTTTTTTCACCGGCCACGTCAGCTAGGCGCCGCGTGGATTATCTTGGATGGTGCAACTATTTCAACCGCGCCTGCAGAACTAAGTGTTCCTCTTCCTTTCGCCACACCCGATGATTGGGGAGGCGCCATTACATCGTTACCTCCAGTACTCTCGATTACTCGGTGGATTTATTTTCCCCGAATCAGTGGATTTATTTTCTCCATCATCTATGATTACTCGATGGGCTTATCTTCTTTGGCTCTGGATATATCTTCTCCCGATGCACTCTCGGGTTGGTGGATTCATCATCTGGAATATTCAATGGATATCATCTTATTTAATATCGACCCGATGCGATCCCATCGGGAGCGCTGGAATTACTCGGGGGCTCCTGGAATATCTTCGAGTTATTGCGGTTACTCCCATCGGGAGCGCTGGTTCGTTGGAATTCAAGAAGATTTGAAGACTATTACTCCCATCGGGAGCGCCGGTTCGCTGGAATTACTCGGGGGCTCCTGGAATATCTTCGAGCTATTGCGGTTACTCCCATCGGGAGCGCTGGTTCGTTGGAATTCAAGAACATTTGAAAACTATTACTCCCATCGGGAGCGCCGGTTCGCTGGAACCCAAGAAGATATGAAGACTCAAGTTTTGAAGAATTGCAGTAATTCGGGACACCCGAATTACATCGTCAGGAACCTTGTTCGTATATTCCAACGAACATCGGTGCGATGGAAAATACGCCCAGAGATTGCACTCTAAAAAAGCCTCTGAAACTACGAGTGCTATGATGCAAAATCAACGGGGACCTTGCTCTTTTCTTTTGCTATAGATGCCTCAGAGAGTGCCGCAAATATCAAGAATCATGAAGCAACGGGGACCTTGCTCTTTTCCTTTGCTATAGATGCCTCAAAGAGTGCCGCAAATAGCAGGGATCATGAAACAACGAAGACCTTGCTCTTTTCCTTTGCTATAGATGCCTCAAAGAGTGCCGCAAATAGCAAGGATCATGAAGTAACGGGGACCTTGCTCTTTTTCTTTGCTATAGATGCCTCAAAGAGTGCCGCAGATAGCAAGGATCATGAAACACGTACAAAAACGACCCACGTTCGGTACTTTACTTATGGAAGTATGAAAGAGCAACGGAGTCATCGGCAGAGCTAGTGCTTCCGATACATTCGGGAGCTGCTGTCAGAACATACATCGGTTGAAAGCAAAGTTGCACATACAACGGGTTTAGCAAGACCTGCAACACGAGCTGATCACTCAAACAATTTGCTGACCAACGAATACACATACGCTTAAACGGGCAATTAAGATTTGCTCCTTCAAAATTTGCCAACGGCATTAACACGGTAAAAGTGCATATATATGTACCTACCGAAAAACTTACAAACAATGGCATCAACGATGCTCAAAGGTGCATTGAGGATTGCCCCTTGAAATATACAACAATGTGTCAATGGCACCTGAAGAAAACTATAAACATCGAGTTGCTCGACTTGAGTCTACTCACGGTTGCAAGCATCAGTGCCCAGACTTGGGGGCTACTTCCATCGGGAGCGCTGGACGCGCACTCGATAAAATTATCGGCTCCTCTGGGTCATCATCCAAATCATCGGCTCCTCTGGGACATCATCTGAATCATCGGTTCCTCTGTCACATCATCCGAATCATCGGTTCTTCTGTCACATCATCCAAATCATCGGCTCCTCTGGAACATCATCCGAATCATCGGTTCCTCTGTCACATCATCCAAATCATCAACTCCTCTATCAGTGAAATCATCAGAGTTATCGACATCATGTTCTCATAACGCGAGGACATGTACGGTATTTGACTTAGCATTTTTTACACCCTATACATAACTATTTCATATTTATCTACATGCTCGGGGGCTACTCCCATCGGGAGCGCTTGTCGCGCACCCGATAAAAAATATGGCAACCTCGCCAACAAAGAAGAATAAAGTTGAAGACATCGGCATCAACAATCAAGATCTTCGAGTAGTACAACTTGAGTCTATGCGCGGTTGCAAGCACCCGCCCATAGACTCGGGGGCTACTCCCATCGGGAGCGCTTCGCGCACCCGATAGAAAGCAACTTTGACTCTACATCACGCACAAGATTCAACAGATGATCAAGACATTCGGCGAAGACAACTTTAGTCCATGCCCGAAGCTTCACTTCGGCCAGACACTCGGGGGCTACTGACGTGGGCATAACCCTTCGGGTATTCGACACTGCCATACCCGGTGCAAACTATGAAGCTGGACCAGCACAAGGACTCGACAAGCTGGACCTGCACGCGCCTCAACTTGGACTACAAGGAAAGAAGACTCCAATATGAATCCTACTAGGACTCTTGTAAACCCTAGTTTGGCTGATATATAAATCCATGCAGGGGCACCCCTTAGGGACACGCATAATCAGAAACATAATTATAGAGGCGACACACCTAGAAACCGCAACCCGCGGATTAGAACTAGACTAGATCCAACAACTCCGCCTATGGCGGCCCACCGTATACATATATTCATATAGTGGATTGCTAGCAGGACGTAGCGATCCTCCACCGTGGGGACGTGAACCTGGGTACGTCGTGTACCGCCTCGCTCCCGGAACTTCCGTCGTCGCTTTTCTCTAAAACCCAAGCCCCTCATGGTGGGCATTGCCGAGGAACCGCCTCGTCATAGGCACTAGTACGAGAACCAGTAAGATAAACATCTATAACATGTATATCAGATATACCTTTCTTCTTCTTGACAATGCCGCTCTTCAGATCAGCCAAGTACTTGGGGCAATTATGCTTCCAGTGCCCCTTCCCATTGCAGTAATAGCAGTCAGTATCAGGTTTAGGGCCACCCTTAGGCTTCTCAGGAGGAGCGACAGCTTTCTTGCCGCCCTTATTGACATTGCCCTTCTTAGGTTTGCCTTGCTTCTTGAAACTGGTGGTATTGTTGACCATCAACACTTGGTGCTCTTTCTGTATCTCAATCTCAGCAGATTTAAGCATGGAGAAGAGTTCAGGTAACTCCTTGTTCATGTTCTGCATATTGTAGTTCATCACGAAGTTCTTGTAACTTGGTGGCAGTGATTGGAGAACACGATGAATACCCAGCTGGTTGGGGATGATAATCCCCAAGTCACTGAGCTTCTTCGCGTGTCCGGACATAGCGAACACGTGCTCACTAACGGAGCTGCCCTCTTCCATCATACAGCCAAAGAATTGTTTCGAGGCCTCATAGCTCTCCACAGCCGCATGGGTTCCAAAGATAACTTTGAGCTCATTGATCATATCACAGGGGTCATGGTGCTCAAAACGCTTTTGGAGCTCTGCCTCTAGGCTACATAGAATGGCACACTGAACTTGAGAATAGCGAGTCACCCGAGTTTCGTAAAAAAAATTCTCTTCCTCGGATACTGCAGGGGTGGTGGGGGACCTAGCGGTGCATCAAGCACAAATTGCAGATTTCCGCCATTGAGGAACATCCTCACATGACGGAACCAGTCGGTGAAGTTGCTACCATTGCTTTTAAGCTTTTCTTTCTCTAGGAACTGGTTAAAATTGATTGATGGGGACGCCATGATCGACAACATATATTTGCAATAGTTTAGACTAAGTTTATGATAAATTGAGTTCAAATTTTAATTCAACAAAATTAAAAACTAGGTGAACTCCCACTCAAAACAATATCCCTCGCATTGCTTTAGTGATCACACGAACCAAATCCACCACACCAAGTCCGATCATCACGAGACAAGATGTAACTTCAATGGCGAACACTCAAAGTGTTCATCATATCAATCATATGACTCATGCTCTACCTTTCGGTATCCCATGTTCCGAGACCATGTATGTACATGCTAGGCTCGTCAAGGCAACCTTAGTATCTGCGTGTGCAAATCTAGCTTGCACCCGTTGTATGCACATGTAGAATCTATCACACCCGATCATCACGTGATGCTTCGAAACGACAAGTCTTAGCAACGGTGCTACTAAGGATGAACACTTTATTATCTTGATATTTAGTGAGAGGGATCATCTTATAATGCTACCGTCGCGATCTAAGCAAAATAAGATGCATAAAAGGATTAATATCACATGTAATTCATATGTGATATGATATGGCCCCTTTGTCTTTGCGCCTTTGATCTTCATCTCCAAAGCACGGACGTAAATTGGCAGATTTTTCTGAGTTACCTACAGAGAATCATACCCAAATTCGTGACAGCAAGAAATCTATTTCTGCGCAGTAATCCAAATCTAGTATTGACTTTACTATCAAAGACTTTACTTGGCACAACAATGCAATAAAATAAAGATAAGGAGAGGTTGCTACAGTAGTAACAACTTCCAAGACTCAAATATAAAACAAAAGTACTGTAGTAAAATAAACACATGGGTTATCTCCCAAGAAGTGCTTTCTTTATAGCCATTAAGATGGGCTCGGCAGTTTTAATGATGCACTCGCAAGAAATAAGAGTTGAAGCAAAAGAGAGCATCAAGAAGGAAATTCAAAACAAATTTAAGCCTAACATGCTTCCTATGCATAGGAATCTTGTAAATAAACAAGTTCATGAAGAGCAAAGTAACAAGCATAGGAAGATAAAACCAGTGTAACTTCAAAAATTTCAGCATATAGAGAGGTGTTTTAGTAACATGAAAATTTCTACAACCATATTTTCCTCTCTCATAATAACTTTCAGTAGCATCATGAGCAAACTCAACAATATAAGTATCACATAAAGCATTCTTATTCACATGCATAAAAGTATCATTACTCTCCACATAAGCATAATCAGTTTTATTAGTTGTAGTGGGAGCAAATTCAGCAAAGTAGCTATCATTATTATTCTCATCATCAAATATAGGAGGCATAGTATCATCAAAGAAAATTTTCTCCTCAATGCTTGGGGGACTAAAAAGATCATGCTCATCAAAACCAGCTTTCCCAAGCTTAGAATTTTCCATATCATTAGCAACAATGGTGTTTAAAGCGTTCATACTAATATCATTGCTACTAGCATGCAAATAAGGTTCCATAGGTTTTTTAATTTTCGCATTAAACCATTCATGTCTTGACTCAGGAAATAGTACAAAAAGCTCACAGATGTTTTCCATTATGCCTTACTAGTGTAAACAAGAAACAAAAAGATGCAATTGCAGGATCTAAAGGAAATAGCTTCGAGCACACACACAACGGCAACAGAAAAGTACTTAGTTACCTGGGACGGGAGTATGAGTGCCTTTTACCTTTCCTCCCCGGCAACGGTGCCAGAAAAGTGGCTAGTTGCCGGGGTCCGGTGTGTGAGTGTCGTTTACCTTTCCTCCCCGGCAACGGCGCCAGAAAAGTGCTTGATGTCTACGGGTGCTTCTATTCTTGTAGACAGTGTTGGGCCTCCAAGAGCAGAGGTTTGTAGAACAGCAGCAAGTTTCCCTTAAGTTGATCACCCAAGGTTTATCGAACTCAGGGAGGAAGAGGACAAAGATATCCCTCTCAAGCAACCCTGCAATCACGATACAAGAAGTCTCTTGTGTCCCCACACCTAATACACTTGTCAGATGTATAGGTGCACTAGTTCGGCGAAGAGATAGTGAAATACAAGTGGTATGAATGAATATGAGCAGTAGTAACGGCGCCAGAAAAGTGCTTGCTGGCGTGCAGTTGATGGTAGTAATATCGCAGGAAGTAAACATGCAGTAGAACAGTAAACAAGCGATGATTGCAGTATTTGGAAACAAGGCCTAGGGATTATACTTTCACTAGTGGACACTCTCAACACTGATCACATAACAGAATAAATAGATAAATGCTATACTCTACACTCTCTTGTTGGATGATGAACACCACTAATTGTGTAGGATTACACGAACCCTCAATGCCGGAGTTAACAAGCTCCACAATATTCGATATTCATGTTTAAATAACCTTAGAGTGCACGATAGTTCAACACAACTAAACCAAGTACTAACATAGCATGCACACTGTCACCATCACACTATGAAGGAGGCATAGATCACATCAATACTATCATAGCAATAGTTAACTTCATAATCTATAAGAGATCACAATCATAACCTACGCCAAGTACTACACGATGCACACACTGTCACCATTACACCGTGCAGGAGGAATAGAGTACTTTAATAACATCACGAGAGTAGCACATAAATGAATAGTGATACAAAACACATTGCAATCATAAAGGGATATAAATAAGCACTTCACTATGCTATTCATAACAGTGAATAAGTATTCTGTGAAATATAGCCTAAGAGACCCACACGGTGCACACACTCGTCACCTTTACACACGTGGGACAAGGAGTCTCCGGAGATCACATAAGTAAAATCCACTTGACTAGCATAATGACATCTAGATTACAAGCATCATCATATGAATCTCAATCATGTAAGGCAGCTCATGAGATTATTGTATTGAAGTACATAGGAGAGAGATTAACCACATAGCTACCGGTACAGCCCTTAGCCTCGATGGAGAACTACTCCCTTCTCATGGGAGACAGCAGCGTTGATGAAGATGGCGGTGGTGTTGATGGAGAAGCCTTCCGGGGGCACTTCCCCGTCCCGGCGGCGTGCCGGAACAGAGACTCTTGTCCCCCAGATCTTGGCTTCGCGATGGCGGCGGCTCTGGAAGGTTTTCCGTATCGTGGCTCTTCCGTATCGAAGTTTTAGGTCAGGGACCTTTAAATAGGCGAAGAGGCGGAGTCGGAGGGCTGACAAGGCGATGACACAGTAGGGGGGCGCGGCCCAGGCCCTAGCCGCGCCGCTCTAGCGTCTGGTGGCCCTGTGGCCCTCCTCTGCTGGCTCTCGGGTGTTCTGGAAGCTTCGTGGAAAAATAGGATGCTGGGCATTGATTTCGTCCGATTCCGAGAATATTTCCTTACTAGGATTTCTGAAACCAAAAATAGCAGAAAACAGGAACTGGCACTTCGGCATCTCGTCAATAGGTTAGTGCCGGAAAACGCATAATAATGACATATAATGTGTATAAAACATGTGAGTATCATCATAAAAGTAGCATGGAACATAAGAAATTATAGATACGTTTGGGACGTATCAAGCATCCCCAAGCTTAGTTCCTACTCGCCCTCGAGTAGGTAAACGATAACAAAGATAATTTCTCAAGTGACATGCTATCATAATCTTGATCATACTATTGTAAAGCATATGAGATGAATGCAGCGATTTGAAGCAATGGTGAAGATAATGCGTAAACAAATGAATCATATAGCAAAGACTTTTCATGAATAATACTTTCAAGACAAGCATCAATAAGACTTGCATAAGAGTTACTCATAAATCAATAGATTCTTAGTAGAAAGCTTTGAAGCAACACAAAGGAAGATATAAGTTTCAGCAATTGCTTTCAACTTCAACATATTTATCTCATGGATAATTGTCAACACAAAGTAATATAACAAGTGCAATAGGTAAACATGTAAGAATCAATGCACGCAGTTCACACAAGTGTTTGCTTCTAAGATAGAAAGAAGTAGGTAAACTGACTCAACAATAAAGTTGAAGATAGGCCCTTCGCAGAGGGAAGCATGGATTACTATTTTTGTGCTAGAGCTTTTCATTTTGAAAACATAGAAACAATTTTGTCAACGGTAGTAATAATGCATATGTGTTATGTATAAGATATCTTATAAGTTGCAAGCCTCATGCATAGTATACCAATAGTGCTCGCACCTTGTCCTAATTAGCTTGGATTAACACGGATTATCATTGCATAGCATATGTTTCAACCAAGTGTCACAAAGGGGTACCTCTATGCCGCTCGTACAAGGGTCTAAGGAGAAGGTTCGCATTGGATTTCTCGCTTTTGATCATTCTCAACTTAGACACCCATACCGGGACAACATAGACAACAGATAATGGACTCCTCTTTAATGCATAAGCATTCAACAACAGTTAATATTCTCATAAGAGATTGAGGTTTAATTGTCCAAACTGAAACTTCCACCATGGATCATGGCTTTAGTTAGCGGCCCAATGTTCTTCTCTAACATTATGCATACTCAAACCATTTGATCATGAAAATCGCCCTTACTTCAGACAAGACGAACATGCATAGCAACTCACCCGATATTCAACAAAGGTAAAAGTTGATGGCGTCCCAGAAACATGGTTACCGCTCAACAAGCAACTTATTAAGAAATAAGACACATAAGTACATATTCTTCACCACAATAGTTTTTAAGGCTATTTGTCCCATGAGCTATATATTGTAAAGGCAAAGAATAGAAATTTTAAAGGTAGCACTCAAGTAATGTACTTTGGAATGGCGGAGAAATACCATGTGGTAGGTAGGTATGGTGGACACAAATGGCATAGTATTTGGCTCAAGGATTTGGATGCACGAGAAGAATTCCTCTCAATACAAGGCTAGGCTAGCAAGGTTGTTTGAAGCAAACTCAAGTATAAAAGGTGCAGCAAAGCTCACATATGAACATATTGTAAGCATTATAAGACTTTACATCGTCTTCCTTGTTGTTCAAACACCTTAACCAGAAAATATCTAGACTCTAGAGATCAATCATGCAAACCAAATTTTAACAAGCTCTATGTAGTTCTTCATTAATAGGTACAAGGTACATGATGTAAGAGCTTAAACATGATCTATATGAGCACAACAATTGCCAAGTATAAAATTATTCAAGACATTATACCAATTACCACATGAAGCATTTTCTGTTTCCAACCATATAGCAATTAACGAAGCGGTTTCAACCTTCGCCATGAACATTAAGATAAATCTGAGAACACATGTGTTCATATGCAACAGCGGAGCATGTATCTCTCCCACACAAGCATGATTTATTCAGAGAATGAAAATAACAAAACGAAAATAAAAGCACACAGACGCTCCAAGTAAAGTACATAAGATGTGACCGAATAAAAATATAGTTTCAAGAGAAATGACCTGATAAGTTGTCGATGAAGAAGGGGATGCCTTGGGCATCCCCAAGCTTAGATGCTTGAGATTTCTTGAAATATGCAGGGATGAACCACGGGGGCATCCCCAAGCTTAGAATTTTCACTCTTCTTGATCATAGTATATCATCTTCCTCTCTTAACCCTTGAAAACTTCCTCCACACCAAACTTAAAACAAACTCATTAGAGGGTTAGTGCATAATCAAAATTTCACATGTTCAGAGGTGACACAATCATTCTTAACACTTCTGGACATTGCCAAAAGCTACTGGAAGTCAATGGAACAAAGAAATCCATCCAACACAGCAAAAGAGGCAATGCGAAATAAAAGGCAGAATCTGTCAAAACAGAACAGTCCGTAAAGAAGAATTTTAAAGAGGCACCAGACTTGCTCATATGAAAATGCCCAAATTGAATGAAAGTTGCGCACATATCTGAGGATCACGCACGTAAATTGGCAGATTTTTCGGAGTTACCTACAGAGAATCATACCCAAATTCGTGACAGCAAGAAATCTGTTTCTGCGCAGTAATCCAAATCTAGTATTGACTTTACTATCAAAGACTTTACTTGGCACAACAATGCAATAAAATAAAGATAAAGAGAGGTTGCTACAGTAGTAACAACTTCCAAGACTCAAATATAAAGCAAAAGTACTGTAGTAAAATAAACACATGGGTTATCTCCCAAGAAGTGCTTTCTTTATAGCCATTAAGATGGGCTCAGCAGTTTTAATGATGCACTCGCAAGAAATAAGAGTTGAAGCAAAAGAGAGCATCAAGAAGCAAATTCAAAACAAATTTAAGCCTAACATGCTTCCTATGCATAGGAATCTTGTAAATAAACAAGTTCATGAAGAGCAAAGTAACAAGCATAGGAAGATAAAACCGGTGTAACTTCAAAAATTTCAGCATATAGAGAGGTGTTTTAGTAACATGAAAATTTCTACAACCATATTTTCCTCTCTCATAATAACTTTCAGTAGCATCATGAGCAAACTCAACAATATAAGTATCACATAAAGCATTCTTATTCACATGCATAAAAGTATCATTACTCTCCACATAAGCATAATCAGTTTTATTAGTTGTAGTGGGAGCAAATTCAACAAAGTAGCTATCATTATTATTCTCATCATCAAATATAGGAGGCATAGTATCATCAAAGAAAATTTTCTCCTCAATGCTTGGGGGACTAAAAAGATCATGCTCATCAAAACCAGCTTCCCCAAGCTTAGAATTTTCCATATCATTAGCAACAATGGTGTTTAAAGCGTTCATACTAATATCATTGCTACTAGCATGCAAATAACGTTCCATAGGTTTTTTAATTTTCGCATTAAACCATTCATGTCTTGACTCAGGAAATAGTACAAAAAGCTCACAGATGTTTTCCATTATGCTTTACTAGTGTAAACAAGAAACAAAAAGATGCAATTGCAGGATCTAAAGGAAATAGCTTCGAGCACACACACAACGGCAACGAGAAAAGTACTTAGTTACACCGGGACCGGAGTATGAGTGCCTTTTACCTTTCCTCCCGGCGGCGGCGCCGAGAAAAGTGGCTAGTTGCCGGGGTCCGGTGTGTGAGTGACGTTTACCTTTCCTCCCCGGCAACGGCGCCAGAAAAGTGCTTGATGTCTACGGGTGCTTCTATTCTTGTAGACAGTCTTTGGGACTCCAAGAGCAGAGGTTTGTAGAACAGCAGCAAGTTTCCCTTAAGTGGATCACCCAAGGTTTATCGAACTCGGGGAGGAAGAGGACAAAGATATCCCTCTCAAGCAACCCTGCAATCACGATACAAGAAGTCTCTTGTGTCCCCAACACACCTAATACACTTGTCGGATGTATAGGTGCACTAGTTCGGCGAAGAGATAGTGAAATACAAGTGGTATGAATGAATATGAGCAGTAGTAACGGCGCCGAGAAAAGTGCTTGCTGGCGTGCGGTTGATGGTAGTAATATTGCAGGAAGTAAACATGCGGTAGAACGAGTAAACAAGCGATGATTGCGGTATTTGGAAACAAGGCCTAGGGATTATACTTTCACTAGTGGACACTCTCAACACCGATCACATAACAGAATAAATAGATAAATGCTATACTCTACACTCTCTTGTTGGATGATGAACACCACTAATTGTGTAGGATTACACGAACCCTCAATGCCGGAGTTAACAAGCTCCACAATATTCGATATTCATGTTTAAATAACCTTAGAGTGCACGATAGATCAACACAACTAAACCAAGTACTAACATAGCATGCACACTTGTCACCATCACACTATGAAGGAGGCATAGATCACATCAATACTATCATAGCAATAGTTAACTTCATAATCTACAAGAGATCACAATCATAACCTACGCCAAGTACTACACGATGCACACACTGTCACCATTACACCGTGCAGGAGGAATAGAGTACTTTAATAACATCACTAGAGTAGCACATAAATGAATAGTGATACAAAACACATTGCAATCATAAAGGGATATAAATAAGCACTTCACTATGCTATTCATAACGGTGAATAAGTATTCGTGAAATATAGCCTAAGAGACCCACACGGTGCACACACTATCACCTTTACACACGTGGGACAAGGAGTCTCCGGAGATCACATAAGTAAAATCCACTTGACTAGCATAATGACATCTAGATTACAAGCATCATCATATGAATCTCAATCATGTAAGGCAGCTCATGAGATTATTGTATTGAAGTACATAGGAGAGAGATTAACCACATAGCTACCGGTACAGCCCTTAGCCTCGATGGAGAACTACTCCCTTCTCATGGGAGACAGCAGCGTTGATGAAGATGGCAGTGGTGTTGATGGAGAAGCCTTCCGGGGGCACTTCCCTGTCCCGGCGGCGTGCCGGAACAGAGACTCCTGTCCCCCAGATCTTGGCTTCGCGATGGCGGCGGCTCTAGAAGGTTTTCCGTATCGTGGCTCTTCCGTATCGAAGTTTTAGGTCAGGGGCCTTTAAATAGGCGAAGAGGCGGAGTCGGAGGGCTGACGAGGCGACGACACAGTAGGGGGGCGTGGCCCAGGCCCTGGCCGCGCCGCCCTAGCGTCTGGTGGCCCTGTGGCCCTCCTCTGCTGGCTCTCGGGTGTTCTGGAAGCTTCGTGGAAAAATAGGATGCTGGGCATTGATTTCGTCCGATTCCGAGAATATTTCCTTACTAGGATTTCTGAAACCAAAAACAGCGAAAAACGAGAGCTGGCACTTCGGCATCTCGTCAATAGGTTAGTGCCGGAAAACGCATAATAATGACATATAATGTGTATAAAACATGTGAGTATCATCATAAAAGTAGCATGGAACATAAGAAATTATAGATACGTTTGGGACGTATCACCGCTTCATCCCACTATGCCACAAAGATGCAAAGTACTCGAACTAAAGACAACAAAGCATCAACGCCCACAAAACAATTGTGTTCTACTCGTGCAACCAATCTATGCATAGACATGGCTCTGATACCACTGATGGGATTCGTAGCATAGAAAACAAAAAAATTCCTACCGCAAGAACGAAACCACAAGCCAAGATCTAATCTAGAAGACTGTAGCAACGAGAGGATCACGAGACTAACCCTTGAAGATTTCCAAAGCCTACGAGATTAGATCTCGTTGTTGCAGAAGATGATCACTTGCCGCTTTCAAAAGCACGTTGAAGATCTTGACGTTGCCACAATAGGGTAGCACCTCCGTACTCGGTCACACGTTCGGTGTTGATGAAGACGACGTCCTCCTCCCCGTTCCAGCGGGCAGCGGAAGTAGTAGATCCTCATCAGAATCCCGGCAGCACGACGGTGTGGTGGCGGTAGTGATGGAGAACTCTGGCAGGGCTTCGCCTATGCGCTGCGGGAGTTGTGTGTGGAGGAGGAGGTGGCTAGGGTTTGGGGAGAGGTGGCTAGGGCGCCCGCCTCAAAGGGGGTTGTGGTGGTGCGGCCAAGGTTGTGGCCGGACCCTCCCCTATACCCCTCATTATATAGGTGGAAGCCCCAAGAGTTGTAGTCCAATTCTTCGAATAAGACCCCAACACCAAAACCTACCTTTGGTGGGAAACCTACTCAAGATGGGAGTCCTACTCAAGGTGGGACTCCCACCTTTCCTTGAGGGGGGGTGGCCGGCCACCACAGGTGGAGCCCATCAGGGACTCCTCTCCTTAGGGTTGGCCGGCCAAGCTTGTGGAGTCCCTCCGGGACTCCACCTTCCATAGTGCTTTTCTTCCGGACTTTTCTAGAACCTTCCATAAATGCACCGGATCATTTTCAAACATGTAAAATGACTTCCTATATATGAATCTTATTCTCCGGACCATTCCGGAACTCCTCGTGATGTCCTGGATCCCATCCGAGACTCCAAACAAAACTTCGAACTCCATTCCATATTCGATATCTACTCAAATGACATCAAACCTTAAGTGTTCACCCTACGGTTCGCGAACCATGCAGACATGGTTGAGACTTCTCTCCGACCAATAACCAATAGAGGGATCTGGAGATCCATAATGGCTCCCACATATTCAACAATGACTTAGTGATCGAATGAACCATTTACATACGATACCGATTCCCTTTGTCACGCGATATTTTACTTGTCCGAGGTTTGATCATCGGTATCTCGATACCTCGTTCAACCTCGTCTCATGACAAGTACTCTTTACTCGTACCGTGGTATGTAGTCTCTTATGGACCATTCATATGTTTGCAAACTAATTAGACGACATTCCACCGAGAGGGCCCAGAGTATATCTATCCATCATCGGGATGGACAAATCCCACTGTTGATCCATATGCCTCAACTCATACTTTCCGGATACCTAATCCCACCTTTATAACCCCATTTACGCAGTGGCGTTTGATGTAATCAAAGTACCCTTCCGGCATAAGTGATTTACATGATCTCATGGTCGAAAGGACTAGGTAACTATGTATCGAAAGCTTATAGAAAATGAACTTAATGACGTGATCTTATGCTACGCTTAATTGGGTGTGTCCATTACATCATTCACATAATGACATAACCTTGTTATTAATAACATCCAATGTTCTTGATCACGAAACTATGATCATCTATTAATCAACAAGCTAGTTATACAAGAGGCTTACTAGGGACTCCTTGTTGTTTACATAACACACATGTATCAATGTTTCGGTTAATACAATTATAGCATGGTATATAAACATTTATCATAAACACAAAGATATATAATAACCAATTTATTATTGCCTCTTGGGCATATCTCCAACATGTCGATGGTACACCCATGAAGTATACCCACAACAGTAGCCCCCGGAGTTCTCCGAGATTCACCTCCTGTTTCCGCCTTGCTAAAGCTTCGTGGCTTCCGACAATCTTGGCAACATGGGGAAACTTGAAGAACTCCAACTTTACTTTTCCTTTTTTCCCAACTTTTAGTCGGAAAAAACCTTTACCCCGCAGGACTTCATCCATTGACAGTATTGTTACAACGTGTCTCCGGGTTACTCCCCTGCCGAGATAACGGTCAACAGTTTTTTAAATCTTTACCCGGAACCTTGAAAAGTTCAAACGGTTCCGCCAATCTTGGCGCCATTTTCGGGCGATTTGAGTGGTAACTTATCCTTAGCCATTTTTACCGATTAGGGTTTTTGACACGTGTCGATCATCCAACGGTGCGACGCTTGCGTTCCGACCACAGGATGCGAAGCACGAATCTCCTCCTCTCGGCCTATAAATATCCGCCGTTCACCCACAATCACCCCTTTCGCCCAATTTTCACCTCTCGCACAGCGCCGCCTCCGAGCTCTTCCTCCGCCGCACCGGAGTTCACCGGAAGTTTGCCGGAGCCGATTCGCTGCCGTGAGCTGTTCTTCGTGTTCTTAAGTTCAGCGAGCCACCGCAGCAAAACCTCACCGCCGGCGACTCCGACCACCGCGGAATTCATTCCGGTAAGCCCTTAGAGCTTCGTCTTCTCGCTGTAGTTGGTAGGGATGAATAGGGTGTTTGACATTGGATCCGGCTAAGTTTAGTCATCTCGCATTTTCCTTTGTAGATGTCTTCTTCGACTCCGCCTCCCTCCACCGAGCCAATCATGGCGACGCCAATCTCTTCCGCCCCTCCTCCATTCGTCCCAATTCAGCTGGATCCTTCAAAGATTTCCGGCAAAAACATCGAAGGGTCGTCTGCCAACCCGGAAGAAACCACGGGGGCAGATCAGATGGAACAGAAGGTGGAGGAAGCAGCTGCCAAAAAATCCAAGTCTCGCGCGCGAGACAGCGAAGCCAAGGGAAAGTGGTGGCCCTGCACCACCACAGAAACCAAACTCCGTAACCGCGAGGCGGAGGGATTCTTGACGCCCGAATCCTGGCGGACAATTCCGGGTTCGCTGACTCCTGCTCCCGAAGCCGGAGAAATGGTGGTAACCAAAGCACTCGTCAAGCGGGGCTTCTCCTTTCCGCCCAACGATTTCTTCTCGGAAATTCTGAAGGCGTACGAGCTGCAGCCGCACAACATCTCGCCAAACAGCATACTGGCCATCAGTAATCACGTGATGCTGTGCGAAGGCCACCTCCGGGTAATCCCAGAACTCTCCCTCTTCCAGTACTTCTTCTCCGTCAAGAAGGAGAAGGTTCCTCAAACTTCCTCTCTGGCCACCTGCAGAACGATTACATTTAAGCTCTGCTCTGGCCGCGTCTATCCTCCCACCGACCGCCACGAATCCGCGCGGTACTGGTCCGGAGGCTTCTTCTATCTGAAGGACGTTTCCGACCCGGCCAGCACAAAGGTGCTACCAGCTTTCAAGGATGGCCCCACCAGCGAGACTCCGGCCTGGACCCAGTGCCCACACTTATCCTAGTCTCCTCAATCGACTCGAGCTGTAAGGCGGATCTGCAAGCTGACGGAAGACGGCCTGACAGGGAAGGACCTCACGCTGTCCTGGTTCACGAGGCGGATCTAGCCTCTGCAGTATCGAGACCGCCAGATGTTCCAGTACACGGGGCGCGACGACCTTATGCGCGCCTCCAAGGACAACCTCTCTGCCGATGACGTGGATAAGCGGATCCGGCTTCTGATCAAGATTCCGCGTGATCTACGGATTCATGTGTGCAACATGGATATCCACACCAACGGCTCCGGGATCGCGGTATGTATCTTGACCTAACACCAATTCCTTTGTTGTTCTTTCATAAAATTTGTCTAAGTGTTCACATGCTCAGCTGGAGGAACTAGAGGAGAAAGACCTCGGAACCTTACTCTGAGTCCCTCACTCCGGAACCAACGACCCCGAAGCCGCTTCCGACGTGGAGGTCCCTGAAACCTCAGGTCCTGCCAAGCGAAAAAGAGCTGCTCCCTCCGGCCCTGCCCCAAAACGCGCCCGCGAAACACCAAGTGTCGCGGCTACCCGGAGGGAGGAGAAGGAAAAGCAGCACCTCAAGCAGATCGACACCAGCAAGCAATCGCAACCAAACATCGACCAGTTTTTTATGACGTCTTTGTAAGTGCTTGGTTTCCGTATAAAAATTTCTCTGCTACTATTTATCAGGCATTTGCTAAGTGTTACGCCTTTACTTGTATGCAGCAAAACTTTCGGAAGCAAGCTCCCCAAGAACCCCAAGAAAAAAGATAAGCCATCTCCGGCTTCTGGCCCCGTTACCACGGAAGTAGAGGTTCCGCCCAAGGCCTCTTCCTCCGCCAAGCCGGATCCAAAGGATGTCATCAACCTTGATGACCTCCCAGAAGAACCAGCTGCCGAATCCGGCAAAGGAGATTCCGGCAAGGGCGCATCCTCGACTCCACCTCCGCCTGAGAAACCCGATGTTACTTCGGCTGAAGCTCCGGCTGACCTTGTTGAAAAGAAGTTACTCCTAAGCCGTGCAACTGGCACGCCCCAGACGCATCCTCATCTTTTTCCGATCCTGCAGAGAGTCCCCCTCTCACAACGCCACGCGGAAATCTCCAGCATGATGGACAAAGTGTGGGGACCTGCGAACACGGAACAACAAGAGCTGAATGACCTCGAAGACGGTCTCAAAGTCTTTTTCGCCAAGCACAAGGAGGTCCGCCAGGTAACACCAGCCCCACAGCGTTGGTTTATACATTTTCCGGGTAACATGTGTGAGCCAATGTCTTTTAACTGTGTACCTTAGCGGAAACTCAAAATTTTCCCACACTAAGGATTTTAACTTCGCGTCCAGCCCCCAGAATGTTTAATTTCCTGCTAACTCTTACCTGCTTCTCAGAACACGCGGAAGCTGCATGAAGATCTGCGCACCCATGTGTTGGAGCAGGAGACAGAGATCGAAATGCTGCAAAAGAGGGACGCAGAAAACCAGAAGTCCATTGCGACCCTGGAGACCCGCCTCAAGAACTATGAAGGTAATGATTCCGGCTCAGCCCCCAGGTTCTGCAATGTAACTATATTTTAGAACTAACTGTGTTCTTCTATTTCCGCCTTCCAGAACAACTTGCCAAAAAACCTTCCTTCGGCGAGCTTTCTGCTGAGCTTGAAGTGTTGAAAGCCGAGCATGACTCTCTCCAAGAGTTTCTCAAAGAATCCTCCGTGAAGGAGACAAGGGAGAAAAAGGAGCTAGAGGGAAAACATGCTCAGGCCATCGCGGAGCTCAACGATAAGCTAAAGAAGAGCAATGCGCGGGTAAAGACGCTGGCCACCAAGGCGAAGGCTTACGAGACGGTGGCGGAGGATATTGACAAGTTGATCTTCCTTAAGGACTTCTTGCTGTACTCCGGGTTTTTCATATTGATTATGCCTGTGTTGCGGAGGGAACTTATCATAATTTTCCATAGCTTCACTTGGATTTGAATGGACCAAGGAAGCTACCCTCAGCAGGACAGAAGCCTACGAAGATGCGCGGAACTCCATCAACGATCTCTTCGAAGCCTGCCGCGGAATCGCCAAGTCCCTGAACTTGAAAAGAGACGGAACCACTGTGATTGATCGAATCACCAAGCTAATGCGGATGGTGCCGGATCTCATCAAAGACTGGCAAGCATCTTCCGCCCGCGGGGTCGCCTCCCTCACCTTGGCAACGTGCAAAGCACATTTTCTTGCCATGGATTTCGCCGATGTCGCGCGCGGAGTTCCAAAGGGCACCAACGTCAAGCTCGCCCTCGCGGAGACCCAAGGATATGATAGGCTGTTAGCCGAGCAAGTGAATCACTCGTTCTGGTATAACAAGTACGATCTTCCCGAAGGTTTCTCCGACGCGGAAGATGAAGAGGAAGACGAGGACCTCGAGGAAGGCTCCGGCTCCAGCGCGGACCAATCGAATGAAGATTCTGGTGATGATTCCGGCGACGCTTCCGCATACGTGGCTTCGGAGGACGAAGATCATGTCTCCGAGTAAATCCTGTAACAAGACAATGAGATGCATCTTTTTTACCCCGGAGTGGGTTTGTAATAAGACTTAAGTATTTTTAAGTAGCTAGGGACGAAACAATTCTGCATGGGCAGAAAAAACTTATCATGCTGTCTGTTATAATTATTTTGCATGTTTCGTTTGTTTGAAAAGCAAGTGCTGGTTTCTGAGTTTTCCGGCTAGCTCACTTGACCTTCCACGAGCCGGAGGACCTTTAGCCGGAAACGCTCGCCTGCGGCGACGAAGCCCAATGGCGATCCGTCAATAACCGCGGAAACAAGCCCCCTGTTAAGGTATCGGAAGTCGTTACCAGGAATCCACGAGTTCGCAACAAAAAACTCATCCATCAGAAAACTTAAGCTCACGTCCTATGGGACGATAATTGAAAATCACAACTTTCATACACGCTAAGGCGGAAATATCCAGCTCTGCGGTTTTAGTCGGAAAATGTACACGATCCAAAAATGAAAAACTAAAGGAGGTAAAAAAAACTCTTAGAGTGAACCATATGCTTTATTTCATTGATTATGTATCATAGATATTACAAGTTATGTAATGCGGAATTTGCTAAGTGTGGAAAGGACGTAGCTGTGCTATATTCCGGGGACGATCTGTTTCATCATATATGTCATCCGGATCCTCTCGCTTGCGTTTCCGGTACCAATTAGCAGGTCTATCCTTTAACTCCCGGAAATCGACAAGGTAGTACGATCCGTTGTGAAGCACTTTTCTAATGACAAAGGGTCCTTCCCATGGAGATTGCAACTTGTGATCTTTCACCTGGCGAAGGCGGAGGACTAAGTCTCCGACCATGAACGAGCGATTCCGAACTCGATGGCTGTGATAGCGTCGGAGTTTCTGCTGGTAGATGGTGGAGCGTTGGTCAGCTAAATTCCGAGCTTCTTCGATCAGGTCCACAGAAAGTTGTCGAGCCTCGTCAGCAGTTTCTTCATCGTAGGCGGAGACTCGCGGCGAATCGTGGATGATGTCGGAGGGGAGCACGGCTTCAGATCCGTATACCAGGAAGAACGGAGTAAATCTGGTTGACCTGTTAGGGGTAGTTCGTAAAATCCACAGAACAGAGTCTAACTCATCAGCCCAAGCTCCAGCTGCGCGTCGCAGTGGTTCTTCAAGGCGCGGTTTAATTCCAGATAGTATGAGGCCGTTGGTTCTTTCGACCTGACCATTAGACTTTGGATGAGCCACAGATGCAAGATCAAGCCGGATCCCTACGTCATTGCAATAATCCTTCAATTCTCCTTGTGCGAAGTTCGTGCCATTGTCTGGGATTATGCTGTGTGGGATGCCGAATCTCGTTACGAGGCTGCGAACAAATTTTAGTGCCGTAGCACCGTCGGCTTTTCTCACTGGCTTTGCCTCGATCCACTTACTGAACTTGTCAACAGCGACCAGGAGGTAATCAAAACCGCCAGGAGATGATTTCTTTAATTTTCCAACCACATCGAGCCCCCAGACCGCAAATGGCCAGGTGATAGGGATGGTCTTCAGCTCTTGGGCTGGAGCGTTTGGTTGAGTAGCGTAGTACTGACAACCTCGGCAAGTTTTTACCAGTTTATCAGCATCTTCTTTAGCTATTAACCAATAAAACCCTAACCGAAAAGCTTTTGCAACGAGTGACCTGGGGGCGGCATGATGCCCGCAATCTCCTGCATGGATTTCTCTGAGGATTTCAATGCCATCTTGATTTGAGACGCATTTGAGAAATACCCCGTTTGCACTTCGTTCGTAGAGTTGTCCATCAACGATTGTGTAGGATCTTGCTCGTCTGATGATCTGTCGTGCGAGGACCTCGTCCTCTGGCAACTTTTGATCGATGAGGTAGTCCAGGAACGGCTGTGTCCAGGCCGGAATGATAGCCATCACTTCCTTAGCCGGAGATACTTCCATGTCTGGGTTTTCCGGGTTTGCGCCCTTCACCGAGGGTATCCGTAGGTGCTCTAGGAAAATGCCAGGCGGAATTGGTTTTCTGCCGGATCCGAGCTTGGATAGCATATCTGTCGCTGCGTTATCGTCTCTCCTGACGTACTTGACTTTGTATCCGAGGAAGCACTTGGCGATCTCGTCAACTTCGTCTCTCTAAGCCGCCATGACGGAGTTTCTGGCGTTCCAGGTTCCGGCTACTTGTTGTGCCACCAGGTCGGAATCTCCGCATCATATGATGTGCTTGATCCCAAAGTCCTTAGCGATGCGCAATCCGTGTAGTAGAGCCTCGTATTCCGCCATGTTGTTTGTAGCTTCGAAGTGAATCTGCAAGACGTACTGCAGTTCTTCTCCGGTTGGTGACTTCAGGGTGACTCCAGCCCCCGAGCCTTGGTGTTGTTTGGATCCGTCAAAATGCATGATCCATGGTTCTGGTTCCGGGTCAGGCTCGCCCTCCGGCGTTTCAGTCCAATCGGTAATAAAATCTTCCAATACTTGGGATTTGATCGCGGTTCTGGCTTGATAATTTATATCGAAGGCAGATAATTTGATGCCCCATTTTGCTATGCGCCCTGTCGCGTCGGAATTGTGGATGATGGTTGCCAAGGGAGCCTTGCTCACCACTGTCATGGGGTGCTCCTGGAAGTAGTGCCTCAGCTTCCTGCTGCCTAGGAAAACTCCATAGACTAGCTTCTGAAAGTGAGGGTAGCGTTGCTTGGATTCCGTTAGGACCTCTCTTATGTAGTAAACTTTCCTCTTGACTCCGTGCTCGTAGCCTTCTTCCTTTCGCTCTACCACGATAACTAAGCTTACGACCTTGTTTGTGGCTGCCAGATAGAGGAACATTGGTTCTGACTCAGCTGGTGCCGCCAAAATAGCTGGGGATGTGAGTAGTTGTTTCAACCCCTGAAGTGCTGCGTCTGCTGCGTCATCCCAGACAAATTTGTCTGATTTCTTCAGCAATTTGTATAAAGGTAGCGCCTTCTCGCCAAGACGGCTAACAAATCTACTGATTGCGGCAACGCAACCAGTTAATCGTTGCACATCTTTGAGATAAGTTGACCTTTTGATGCACATAATTGCCTTGATCTTTTCCGGGTTAACTTCGATGCCTCTGTGGGACACAATGAAGCCAAGGAGTTTTCCGGCTGGCACGCCAAAGACGCACTTCAGCGGATTCAACATCATCTTGTACCGTCGGAGATTGCCAAAGGTTTCCGTGAGGTCGCTGATCAAGTCGGATCCTTTCCGGGTCATGACCGCGATGTCGTCGACATAGGCGTGCACATTCCGGCCAATTTGGTCGCTGAGGCAGCGCTGCATCGTACGTTGGTAAGTGGCACCTGCGTTTTTGAAACCAAAGGGCATGGTGACATAGCAGTAAGTGCCGAAGGGTGTGATGAACGAGGTCGCCTTTTGGTCGGACTTCTTCATCCGGATCTGGTGATACCCGGAATATGCGTCAAGAAAGCACAGAAGTTCCGCCCCTGCCGTCGAATCAATGACTTGGTCAATGCGCGGCAAGGAGAACGGATCCTTCGGACAATGCTTATTCAAGCCGGAGTAATCGATGCACATTCTTAGTATTTCAGAATTCTTTTTGGGTACAAGGACGGGATTTGCGACCCAATCAGTATGGATAACTTCTACTACAAAACCTGCCTCTAGTAACTTTGCTAATTCCATCCCTATGGCGCGGCGCTTCTTATCTCCAAAGCGTCGCATAGCTTGCTTCACCGGTCTTGCTCCCGGATTTATGTTGAGGTAGTGCTCGGCGAGTTCCCTTGGTATTCCGGACATGTCAGAAGGTTGCCATGCGAAGATATCCATGTTAGCACAGAGGAACTCGATGAGCGCGCTTTCCTATTTGGGGTCCATGTCGGCTCCGACTGAAACCTGCTTGGAGCTATCGTCTACTTTGAGGTCGACCTGCTTGGTTTCTATCGCGGCCTTGAATGAGTTCTTCTGTTCGGAGATCTGCTTCTTGGTGGTATGCATCTCTTTCGGATCCACCGTGGCTCTGTAGCCTTGCAGCTCTTCTCTAGTTATGACGGATTCTGCAAAGGCGGCTTCGACCTCCTCGCAGTCTTGCGCCTTTTTGTAGTCTCCGGATATGGTGATCATACCATTAGGACCCGGAATCTTGAGCTTGTTGTAGATGTAGCATGCCCTTGCGTGGAACTTGTGGTAGGTGGGTCTGCCGAAGATTACGTGGTAGGAGCTTTTGAACGGCACAACCTCAAACGTGATCATCTCTTCGCGGTAATTATTAACGTCGCCGAAGGCCACGGGAAGTTTGATGCTGCCGAGGGAGTTGGCCTCTTTACCCGGAACCACACCATGAAATTCAGTGGTGATGTGTTTGAGCTGTTCCTTGGTAAGGTTCATCCTCTCCAGAGTCTCCAGGTACATGATGTTTAGGCTGGCTCCGCCATCCATAAGGCACTTGGAGAAGTCATACCCGTCTATCCGGGGACTTACAACCAGGGCGTAGCACTCTTTTGGGATGATGGCCGGGTGATCCGCCCTGTCAAATGTGCAGGGTTTCTCCGACCACTTGACATACTGAGGTACGGCCGGAACCGTCGCATTGAGGATCCGGAGGGCCGATTTTTTGGCCCGGACCATTGGAGTTCCGAGGAAGGTGTGGTAAGCTCCAACACTCTTTTTTCCGAAGGGGTTGGATTTGTTAGCTGCGGAGCCATCATTGGAATACGGCGAAGCATCATCCTCGTCATGGCCTCGGAGCTGTCCTCTTCTTTGTCCTTGTTCTTGCCCTTGCCTCCTTTGCCGCGTGGGTGGTGCTTCCGGGCTCGCTTGTATCCTTCTTCCGAGTCAAATTTGAGATCATTGACCCATTTGCAGTTGCGGTTGGTGTGAGTGGACTTGCCCGTAGCCGGATCAAGATTGGCCAGGCAAGGGATGGCAACGGGTCTGCCCCCGCGCGGGGACTGCCTTTTCTTCCCCGTCCCCGCGTTTGTAAAATTCCCCCGTCCCCATCCCCATTCCCCACCTTGGGGATTATTTCCCCCCGTCCCCATCACCCACCGGGTATAGCAGACCCATGGGTTCCCCACCCCCATCACAAATAGACAGAGAAAGTATGATAAAACAAATTCAGATATGCAGTTTTGAGTAGAGAACATGTACAAGTTGGAAACATTTGGAGTAGCAGCAAGCGCAAGTAATACATAGCAGATTTCATGGTCAAGCAAGGAAAACACAGTTAGCAGAATCAAACCGGCAAGTAGTACATTGTAGATTTCATTATCGAGCAAGCAAACATGGACTAATGTATGGTCGAACTTGAAGTATGAAGCAATAATAAGCGGAAAGAATCAAACAGTAGACAAATTATTAAAATATCGCAGAAATTCAAGCTCAATTTATGGGATATGACCGGTACATGCAGGGCTCCGCGGGGTCCGGGTATGGGGACTGCTGGAACGCCCCCCGCCCCACTCTCCCCGATGGGGAGAATGTCTTGCCGTTAATACCCCCATGGGGATAAATTAGATACCACACCCGACCCCTAATAGAGGAAAGCCCCGTCGGGTTTCGGGTAAACGGTCCCCATTTCCATCCCTAGGCAAGGCATGTCTCTGTAGTCCTCGTAGGTTTGGGGGGCACGGGTTCCGGCAGCGGTGACCTCGTCAGCGCACTGCTGGCCCCTGCCGGCTCTGCCTCCGCGACCGCGGCCTCTTCCGCCTCCTTGACCTCCGCATTGGAACGCCATGGCAACCATGTCGGATCCTCCGCTCTTCTGGTCTTCAGAGGGGTTTTTCCGCTTTTTGTTGCTGCCGCCGTTGTCACGGTTCTTGTTTTGCTGATGCAGGGTAAGGCTGTAGCTGCAAGTTCTCCGCATGCGTCGTCATCGGCGGCGGTGTGGTTGCTGGCGATGTTGATCATGTCATCCAAAATCAGCTTATTCTCATTAACCAATCAGGTCAGCTTATGCCGGAGTAGGCTTCCCCCTCTGCAATCCGCCTATGAAGGCGTGCATAGTTGTGCGATTATCCACGTTCTCGCACTCGTTTCTGGTTTGCAACCATCGGGTGAGGAAGGTCCTCGATGTTTCACCCTTCTTCTGGATACATGCTTGTAAGTCGCTTGTTGTAGCAGACATTTTGTAGGTGTCTCTGAAGTGCTTCTCGAAGGCATTCTTCAGATGAAACCAGCAAAAGATTGAGTTCCTCTCGAGGTCACTGAGCCAGATCCGGGCTGGACCTACAAGGTACAACTGGAGCATGTGGCAAGCTATATTAGGGGTTTCTCCGGCGAAGGTTACTGCATTGTAGTAATCTTCTATCCAGGTATCCGGCCTTTCGCTGCCATCAAAATGCTTCAAGTTTCCGGGTAGCTTGAGGCTCGTCCTTGGCGTTGGTTCCTCTCGGATCATCCTGCCGAAGCACTTTGGGCCGATGTAGTAAGTTCTGTATTCGTTGAGGCGTTCCCGGGCATCGCGTGGGCCGCCGCCAGGGGTTCTTGAGCGGGAGCGAGATCTCCGGCCTCCGCCTCCACCTCCTCCACTTGGCGGTGGTGAGGGAGACCTGCGAGGGGGCCTGTAGGATTTTTTGCTTCCGCCCTCGGATTCCCGACGTTCTTCCCGCGGCTCACTCCGGCTTCGGTGGCTACCTTCACCTTGGTGATGGTCGCCTTCGTCGTACCGGCTCCGGCGGGGCTCCGACTCGCGTTCATCGTTCCGACTCCTCCTGGGCTGGGGCTCACGATTGTTGTTCCGGCTCCTTCTGAGCTCAGGCTCACGATCGTTGTTCCGGCTTCGGCGGGGTTCCAGCGTACGCTCCCTGTTTCCGTTCCTCGGAGGCGGCACGTTGTCGCGGATATTGATTCCACCAGCCCCATGAGGCCTAGTGTTTCCGACTGGACTACGGTGGTGAGGGGGTGGAGGACGCGGGTACCCGTTAGGCGGAGGTGATGGGTTCCGGTACTTGTTCCTACCAGTGTACATTGCATCCTTTCCCTTCTTCGGATCTGACAGAGGCGTCTTTGACGGTATAGGGATCGGATTTGGGTGTTCTCTGGTTTTCCTTCTGCGCTCCGTGGATCTGGTGCGTGATTCGTCATCATGATGGCGATTGTCGTAGGCGTCCTTCTGCGCGGTAGACATACAGTGATCCGGGTTGGATTCCAACTTGTGCGAAGTATCTGCCTTGCTCTGCTGCTTCATTGCTGAGGCAACGAGCGTACGGACGTAGTCGATATCAATCTCCTCGTCCTTTTTCTTCAAGATCTCCGCAGCTTTTTGTCATGTCATCCTTTGGAGTTGTGAATGGCCGTTGCTCGGTGGGAGTTGCGAAGGTGATCTTGCGGGGAGCTATAGCTTCTCGACTGATCCTATCAGCCTCCTTTTGAGCCTCGCTCACTTTAGATTCCCAGTGCTTCCGGAGTTGCTTGACTTTTTCCAGTGACTCGTCAACCTCGCGCTCTCGCTTGAGAAAATTATCCACGAAGTGTGCAGCCTATTTCCTCTGATCCAGCATTGCTGCTGCGGTGGTGGCAAACTTTTTGGCAGTTGCCAGCATCTCTTGCCTCTTGGCTTCTAGAGCCTCCGGATCCGCTGCGTCACCAAGAGTTATAGGTTTATTGAGGATCTCCGAGTGTGCGATTGCATCCATGCCTGCCTGTTCAACCGGTTCTTCCGGGGACAAGTATTCCTTATGCGGCCGTTCCCGCGATAGCGGAGATCCCGCATTGGATGGTTGTGGGTCGGATTGAGTATTCTCATCTTCCGCTTCCTGCTGATCCAGCGCTGCTAAAGTTGCGAGAACCTGCTTAGGCTGGGCAGATTCTACTTCAGATTGTTCACCGCCTCCGAGTTCTTTCAGCTTGCGATCGTACTCTTCAATGTTCATGGAGGAGGCATCGTCGGAAGTTGGGCTTAGGTTGCCCATGATCGATTCTTCACCCAGAGCGTCGCTTTCTCCGACAGCCTCCTGCTGATCCGGAGCGTCGCTGTTTTCCGGTGCCTCAACCTGCATGGGGCCAGCTCCGACTTCTAGATGGGCGGCTCCTGCGGTATGGGCTAAGAAGTGCACGAAGTGACACCTCTGCTTCTCTAACACCTGGGAGACCCAGGCGGATCTGCATTGGTCTTCCACCTTTATTTCCTGCTCAGGGGCGGATTGGGTGGGTTTTGAGTTTTCCAGATCTAAGGCGGAATCTTCCTTAGGAAGTTCCTGCGTCTCAGATCGGATCTTCGCGATTGCATCCTGCTCAGCGGCGGTCGCGTCGGCGTTACTTACCAGTGTGTTTCCGTCGGAATCGACGGTCTCGCCGATGAAGATGTGTATCCCGCCGATCGGGATGATGGAGAGCTTGACGGGGTTTGTCCTTGCCGGAATCCAGCACTCATCCTCAGGGACGATCAGAAAGTTCCCGGCGTACTTGACGCGCCCCACGGCGACGGTGTCGCTGATGCCTCCGAAGGTAGAACCCTCCCGGTTGCGGCCTCCAGACGCCGCTGGCCCCACGGTGGGCGCCGACTGTCGTTGCCTATTCGACGGTACTCCAGAGGAGGGATCCTCATGGAGGGAAGAAGAAGAAGTAGGGGCCATTGGGCGGAGAGTCCTCGGGACGGTGGTATGCGATTTACCCAGTTTCGGATCACCTGCACGATGGCAAGGCCTACTGCTGCTTGTCTGGAATTATCTGGGCGCTTTCACGTTGTTACAATGAGTTGTGGTTGTGCCTCTAGGGCTCCCGGGATCCGGCTTATAAAGGCGCACGGATCTAGGGTTTACATGGAGAGTCCTAGCCGGATTACAGGTTGCCTAACTACGTTACAATATCTTGCCGTGTACGTCAAGGATCCGCCTTCCATCTACGTCGTACTGGGTCCGGGTCCATCATGGGACTTCACGGATCCGGCTTCCTCCGAAGGTCGGTTAGGATCCGGCTCCCCGATCCTGGGCTGGACTTCATCCTTTATGATCAACAGCAACTGGGCCGCCCGATGGGTCATACGCCACACCACCGTCTGTGGGCCACCCGGGCTTGCCGGATCTAGGCATTGTCGATGGTACACCCATAAAGTATACCCACAACAGGTAGAGTCTACCACCGGTCATTAAGAAGTCGGATAGGTTTAAACCTTCGATTCCTAATGTCCAAATGCCCATATACCTCCAAGTCGTCTCCTGTTTGTCCATAGTTACAGATTGAATCAAGAGATCAAATACCTTGCGCCGGAAAGTAGGGAAGCCGCTGGGACTAATGCTGCCCCACCGCGATTATGAAGATCTTACCCATGATGACGGTGACCATGCACCTTGTGGTCCTAGTCCTCGTTGGAGGGATTCTTCACTACGATTCTTACAACTTTGACTATGAAGTTTTTATCATGACGGACAACACGTACCCTACTACGGTTGAGAGATCCATGAAGGTTTTACTGATGCAGGTGAAGGTAGGAAGCCGCATCCATCGAGTCTAAGTTCTACAGAAAATCCGTTATATTGCAACGCTCTAATTCTTGGAAATAAGTGCCAAATCGTCGCAATAGGTATCTGTTGCATCCAAAAGCCGTTCGTTGGGCGTCGTTGCGAATAATGGCGTGGTACTAGGCTGCTTCTGTGGAATTAGTATCGTGGCAAATAAATTGGTCTTTTGCAACCATTAATGCGGGAAATCGCCACGCGTTTTTTCTTGGCGGCAATCACCTAGTGCAACCATATTTATTTGTGAGTATAGCTCTAGTGCAATAAATACCAAACCGTGGTGAGTGACTACTATGTCAACAGCGTGTTTCGTTGCACATGCTCTTTCGTTGGAATAGGCCAGTTTATTTTCCACGTCCAATTTTATCGCAAAAAACTATGCCAACAAACCTTATATGCATGGAAAAAATAATTGGCCACAAACAACTCAATCGTTGTAAAAGAATTTTCTGGTTCTCGCGACGGCCAAATTAGTTGATGTGACAAACTACTGCGACAATGGAAAATTCTGTGGCTATAATTTATTTCAACACAAATAATTTTGGTGGCAAGAAACTATGTCAACAAACCTTATATGCGTGGAAAAACGATTGGCCACAAACAACTCAATCATGGTAAAATAATTTTCTGGTTATCGCGACGGCCAAATTAGTTGAAGCGACAAACTAATGCGACAATGAAAAATTCTGTGGCGATACTTTATGTTTCAGTCATTAAAATTCTAAGACCCGCTGAGTTCGACGAAGATCAAGTCAAATATGATGTTGATACGGATGATGATGAGGCTTACGTAAATGATGGACATGTTGCTCCTTTCGGACAAGATGAATTGGATGATGACCCAGGATTCTTGGTGTAGGCTGTCTCTACACTGTTTGGCTTCAATGTTTTGCCATGATCATGGACACATTTATGTGCTTGAAAGATCGTGTAACAATATAATTTGAGTTTAAATTCTTCAAAGTTTCAGTGTTTAGTATGTATGAATTTCAATGCTAAATGTACTAGTAAAATTGCGTCTTATATGAGTTCTTGATTGATTATTCAGTACTATCATTTGTTGCAACATAAGTAAATGGTAAGACGTTCAGCTTGTGGATATACAAAAGAGGTAATTGCACCAGAGGTACAACAACTTGTTCTCAATGTGCATTTTCATACAACATATCTCAAAGTGTGTTGTTCCACTGGTACAAAATGTTGTCCAGGACGTGCACCGTTGGTACAAGTAGTCTCCGCAACTGACACGTATTATTCGATCCCTGTTGACATTCAGTCTTGTTTGTTGTATGACAGTACTTGAATTACAAAATTCAGTTAAATAGACCTACAAATTGGCATTGTTTTTAATTGACAGGAAAAGGGAATGGCTGCAGAAAGTGAATTGCATGATGACAATGCAATGCTGGTGAGGAAGATTGCTGCTGTGGAGCAAGAGCTAGAGAAGAGGAAGGTTGACATGAAGAAAATGCAGAAGAAGCACATGGAGGAGCTTAGAAATAGGGAGTGGAGGGAAATGATTGTAGTTTGCACTTTCTCTGTATGTGTACTGGTGTATGCTTGTGTTGCTCTGATCATGAGGGAATAGTTTAAATGAATTGGTTTGTGCTCTACTGGCTTTGTTGACTAGGCTCGAAAAGTGATATCATGTGTTCAATCACCTCTGTTACAAATTTTAGCATCATATTTATTTTGTTTCTCCTACTGACTAGTGGGACCAGAATAATTTGTCAAAAAAAAAATGGTGATAGAAGTGAAGATACTCGACAATATATGAACATATCTCCTAAATAAATTTCAATTATGCTCTGGTGCCAAGTCCAGGAGGTCTGTTTAAGGTTTATGCTTGCAAAATACTTGCAAAAAAAGGCTCACCAAACTGAGATACTGGACCATACATGAATTGTTGTCCGATGAAAATTGCAATATCGATAAAGGGCCACGGCCCAGGAGACATGTTAAGCTACGCTGTGAACTTTTTCATTGCAAAACATTTATTATTTTCGCAGCAGTAGCTGATTGTTGCAGTATGGTAAACCTATTACCTACAATTCAAATTGTCGCAATATACAATAGTTATTGCCGCAGGACACAACTAAGGCAAAAATCATATTTTTTCGTTGTAACACCTAGCCCTAAGGTAACATAATGGTTGCCTCGCGCAATGGAGCTTAGTTGTCGCAAAATCGTGATTGTATTCCAACCACGATACATTTTGTTGCAATAGGAGTCATCTACCGCAACAAAATGAAAATTTATCGCGACCAAAAAGAGCCGCGGAAATATGGGCGTCCTACTACCACGACCGGAGAGTTCGTGGTAAATTGAAATATATTTCCACAGAAAATAGACATGGCGACAGATTTTGTGGCAATAGACCGGATTTCATGTAGTGTCATGAGCACTAATACCGGAAGCAAGAGAAAGAAGTTTCCACCGAGGGTGACTACTTCGTGCTGGGGCAAGTGAATCTCACTTTCAATACATGCATGCATATCCGTGAAGCCGCAGGGGGAGTTGAACGTAGAATTATTCTCCAACACGTTCGCCCATAAATCGGAACCAGACTTCGACTCAAGTGTAACTCATTAATAGAGATATGGTGTGTCAGCGCGGAAATCCATTTTAGCTCAGAGGTGTAGATGCACCTATTACTGAAAAAACATATTTCAAAATGTATAAAAAAATTGAAAATAAATTTAGTGAGTACGTCCACATATTCTATGACTGCACACAAATTGTCGCGAAAAAAAATATTTTCTATGGCATGTGCAAAAAAGACAATTTCTGACTCTCTCAAAAAGTTTTTTTACGAGAAATTTATTTGTGTTTTTTACATAGGCCACATAAAATATTCCTGTAAAAATGTTTATGAGGTAACATAGGATATTCAGATGCACGATGAGGAATTTTATTCAAAGTTTTTTAACATTTTAAATAAATTTAAATTTTACTTTTCCTAATAGTTGTATCTACATCTATGAGCCAAAACGCCTTGTCCTTAGTCTTAACAAGCTTGAAAATAAGAAAGAGATATACACTATTTATGGAGCCATCGTCTATAGTCTGAACAAGCTATGTGAAGATGTGCACAAGAGCAATTTGTGTATTGCTACTCTTGAAGATTCAAACAGGATATTGTGGAATGCCCTCATCAACGCGACAACTGAGCATCCATGTTGGCCAACCCTTTCTACCAAATGATCGTAAGGGATTATTTGATTCTCCCTCGCTTGTTTTTGAAGAAAGAAGGATTCTTAATAACTTGTAATATTTATTATCTTTCAGTACTCTTATTCCCATCAATACTTAGATATTTGTGTGCATTGCATTTGCGATTTGCATCATAATCTCTTTATAAGGGGATGAAATTTAACCTTTTGTCATACGAGCCAATATTATGAATGAAGAATTCAGTTTGCGACCACTTCTATTTAAAATGAGGATTTAGTTGCGAATTAGTTCACTTGTATAATGATAAAACTTTAGGGACTTCCACACTCTTATATTTATATGGACCAAAATATTGAACAAAAATATCTAAAGTTAAAACCTTGCGAGGTGAATATTGTTCTTAAAAGTAAGTACAAATTGAGGTAGATTTCCAAATAAAAATAATGAATTGCTTCATGATTTCCTTTGAAGTTTAATCTCTTCCTTGATCTCTTTTATACCATCCCATGTGTTGTTCAAAAGCATGTCTAGTTCTTGGCACAACTCTTGAACGAAAGAAGAAATAAAGAAAGAAAAGAAATAAAAGAGAAAGAAGGAGGAAGGAAAGAGAAAAGATGAAAAATAGAAAAAGAACCCAAGAGTGCTATAATTGTATCCAATAAAAGTCTGATATGAAAAGGTGTGGAAGTCTCCTAAACCATTTGGTTTATATGTGTGAGGTAGAACCCAAGATTAGTTCCATGTTATATTAAGTAATTACTTGTTGTTTTGCTCTCATTTATTTTATCGACTCACATCTCATGAAGAAATTGACCCTGTTCACTCAAGTTGCGACCTTGCTCAGGGATGATTAAGAGCCTAAGCTCGGGGATGTTGATGAGTGCAAAAAGTAACAAGTGTTACATCACCTAAATTCCTAAGTAGTGCTAGGTATTTCGTTTTTTTACCGCGCTGGTGCACACCTATTCTATTTGTTTCATAGGATCTTGGAAATAAGGAGGAGGATTCGCAAGCAAGGCATAAGGAACCATATCTGGGCGAAATAATGATGATTTTGATCATTAAAACCTTCCAATAATAAATCACACAAAACCAAGGCAAAAAAAATCGAGAAACAACGTCTCAAAAGCTTTAACAACCTATGGTACGGTCAGGCCCGTTGGTGTTGCCTAACCAAACCACTTGTCGTTGACACTGCCTTGTCAAATATATTCACCTCGTGAAGATGAATCTGAGAAGTGAGACATAGAGAGACCAGAAAACACCCAAACCCGACCTCCGGGAGGGATCCGAAGGGGGAACTCGCCAAAGGGGATCCATCATCACCGCTACTTGGATCATTGGAGGCCAAGGCATCGATCTTCCTCATCACCACCATCATCATCTATGACATCATAACTATTGGTCATCTCGTTGTAATCCTTAACCTAGAGTGGGGTTCATATTTATATTCATTTGATCTTCCATTTTCCATCCATAGATTCATCATATTTTACTTGTCTCTATGTGCGAGTAGATCCATTTGTTCTTCCGAGATGGAGAAACCCGAGTCAAATTATGAGATGAAATAAATTTGTTGACTGTCCAATAATTATGAAGTGTGTTGGTTCTTATCAGCGATTTTTTGTGTTGTCAATCACATAATATTTGCCTAAGGGACATTGGCAAGAATCATCATTGCATATGGTTGGTGGGTACGTGGACATACAAGTGACAGCAATCCGTCGTCTCTGTCAGTTATGTGTATATGAGGATAACAAGGACCAATACCTATAATCATTACCATAGGGAAACCTTTAACTACTGGAATTGCGCGACATGTGATTGGATAAGGTAGTGGTCATGAGAGATGTGAAGTAGCACATTGAGTGATGATTTGCTATGTGCCTTATTTAGTGATGCTTCTTACTAGTATACATAGTTGTTTAACATTAAGTATAATTGTTTGATTATGAATGAATAGCACTATGGATACTATTGCATGCTTCTAAATCTCTTGCTAGCCAAAAAAGATTCTCACACAAGCATAGACTTTGTTTCCAAATTCAACTTAACCCCAAATGTCTATCATACCTACCTACATAGCACTTGCTATTCCAAGTATAATATGTGTGTATGCCTCCAACCATTTCAAAATATTCCTTTTTGTGTGATTTAAAGCTCATAGGAATGTAAGGTGTGGAAGGAAAACACCACTATGCATGTCATGGGTTTGTCTAATTATGAGTAATGATCTAGACCTTAAACATGCTTACATGGGGATTTATTACAACATTGCACTATGGAGGTTCTTTACCTTGAGTAGTTTTTCCTTTCTTTGGGTTCGTTGATGGTTATCTCTTGCGAAATGAAAGGGGGTGTCAATATAAGGACTAGAGTCTGCATATTTGTTAGAGAAGAGCAATGCGACGCTAACATGAAGCCATGCTTAATCATGGTTAAAGTTTCAGCAAAAGATAATCAATAGGAAGAGAGAAAAGAAAATGAGAGTGAGTGGAAAAAGAAAGAAATAAAAAATATTGAGAGAAAAAAGTGAGAGAGAGTTTAGAGAGGATGCTCAACGTCTATTGTCCATATTATCTCAGTATGGATGGCCTATAAAATTGAGACTCAAAATCTCCTAAGGTCCTTTGTACAGGCGGCATGGAGGTACCCCATTGCTATACTTGGTTGAAACAATATGTGAAAGGTTTGTGAAAACCTAAAGTTGAGTAGAAAGAGGGGTAACCCTTAGCACCAGGAGGATGAGGCAATATTTACTTATAAGAGGTCAAACACATGAATCATAGTTATCTCTGAAACAAAGAGATGCATGGTACCCCATCCTTATGAGTATAGTTGACATGAATTGCATATCTCAAAATCTCACTTTATGCTCTCTTTACCTTTTTGTTTTGTTGGAGGACTACACATATATTCCCTACTTACTTTCTTGTGTTTGAGAGTCAAGAGTATCAAAAGAATCAAGAGAGAGGACAAAGAGTCTTCCAAAAAAAATCTATAGAATTCTCCTAAGCATGATTTATGGTTCATAATATTTATCATTCATGTTTCTTACAATGCTATTTATTGTTATGCATGCTTTGTAGAATGTAAGAGATATCACTTTATACTTCATATTGTTTATTTTCATTCTTTATTGACTGAACCTTGTAAGACTTTCCATGATTACATAGAATCAATATAATAAATTCCAAAGTTCATGTTAGTTTTATCACCTTTATGCTAGAGGACGAGCATAGCTTAAGCTAGGCGATGTTGATGCATGTAAAATGCATACATGAACTTTGTCCTTTATTAGCATGAATTTCCACATATTTGCAACATATATGATGATAATATCATGTTTTACATTGAATTATGGGGATTTACCAATGATCCTCTTTATTTGGTTTATAACTCCGCAGAACAGGAAGTTCCTGTTTTGTGTATTTTTCACTTTCAGAGACCCATTCGGAGTCAAATTGAGCTAGGATATCTAGAGGGTCATTTTTTCATCGCGAGAAGCAACATGGGCCTTTGAAACACACCTGGAGGGGCCTGAGGCCCAAAAGAGGCTAGGTGGAGCGCCCACCCTACTAGGGCGTGCCACCCATAATCTTTTGGTCGTCGATCATTCAAATCACTTGATTTTTCGCGAATCGGCGTATTTTGACCGAAAATCACTATATATATGAACCCGAGGGTTCTTTGGAGGAGAGCGCAATAGAAACATAGAAACACGAAAATGGAGGCTGCAGTAGAGAAGATTAGAGGGGGAAACTCCGCCAAAGGGATCTCCACATTCTCCAACATCTTCCTCATCATCGCCATGATCAAGGGGGAGCAGTCACCTCTGGACTATGAGTTTGTGGCAGTAGCTTGATCTATATCTCTCATGTTCTTGATAGTTCTTAGTACCATATGAGCTACCCAACATGATTATGGTCATATATGTAATACCTATTTGGTGGATCTTTATTCTATGATATGATGCTATGAGATTTGACTATACTTTTTGTAAGATGTATTGATAGATACATATTATGTACCCCGTTCTTAAGTATTGGTTCTGATCCAACTTGTATGCAACAACATGTGTGGGGTGATGTGTGTGTTAGATGGAACAACATGGTTTTAGTGATTGAATAATGACAACAAATTCATGATATATTATGGCTTTGCCTTTGCTTTTGCTATCTCACTAGGGATAACGTGAATGCATGTGCTATGTTCGTCACTTGCCAAAAGTGATGATTGATGACCCACAAGTATAGGGGGTGTATCGTATTATCTTCGATAAATAAGAGTGTCGAACCCAACGAGGAGCAGAAGGTGTTGACAAGCAGTTTCGATGAAGGATTCACTGTAAATGCTCACAGACAAGTATTCAGGGGGTTTTGATGTAACAGATGAAATAAGTACAAGTAAGTAAAGTGTGAGAGAAATAATTGCAGCGAGTGGCCCAATCCTTTTTAGCACAAAGGACAAGCCGGTTTGTTTACTTATAATGACCAAACGTTCTCGAGGACACACGGGATTTTAGTCTAGTGCTTTCGCTACATACGAGCTGATTAATCTTCATTGTTTTGATAAGTGTTGTGTGGGTGAACCTATGCTAATGTACCGCCCTTCCTAGGACTAATACATACTTGTGATTATACCCCTTGCAAGCATCCGCAACTACAAGAAAGTAATTAAGATAAATCTAACCACAGCCTTAAACTCTGAGATCCTGCGATCCCTCCCGCATCGATATACCAACGGGGGCTTAGGTTTCGTCACTCCGGCAACCCCGCAATTGGCAAACGAATACAAGATGCATTCCCCTAGGCCCATAAAGGTGAAGTGTCGTGTAGTCGACGTTCACACGACACCACTAGAAGAATGACACCACAACTTAAATATCATAACATTGAATATTACTCAACCATAGTTCACTACTAACATTTAGACTTCACCCATGTCCTCAAGAACTAAACGAACTACTCACGAGACATCATATGGAACATGATCAGAGGTGATATGATGATGAATAACAATCTGAACATAAACCTTGGTTCAATGGTTTCACTCAATAGCATCAATAACAAGTATAAATCAGTACCGGGAGAGTTTCCCCTATCAAACAATCAAGATCAAACCCAAATTGCTACAGCGGTGACGATGTCCAGCGGTGGAGACGGCGGTGATGATGGTGGAGATGATGATGATGGTGATGGAGATGATGTCCAGCTCGATGGCGGTGACGATGGCGTCGATTTCCCCCTCCGGGAGGGAATTTCCCCGGCGGATTCCTCGCCCGCCGGAGAGCTCTTTTCTCTCTGGTGTTCTCCGCCCCGCGAGGCGGCCGTAACCCTTCGTGAGGATCCCTCTCGTGGCTTAGGTCTTCGGGACGAAGGGTTTCGCGAAGAAAAGGAGGCGAAAGGGGCTGTGGGGCCCCCACACCACATGGTGGCGCGGCCAGGCCATGGGCCGCGCCGCCCTATGGTGTGGGCCCACCTTGGGTCCAGCTGGCTCCCCCTTCTGGCTTCCTTCGTCATCCGGAAAAATAGGATTTTTGGTAAAATTTCCTTCCACAGTTGATCTTCCGAAATATTGCATCCCGACGGTGCTTTTTCCAGCGAGAATCCCGGCTCCGGTGTGCGATCTCCAAATAATCATGAAACATGCAAAATAGATGAAATAACATAAGTATTGTGTCCCAATATGAAATATATCAATGAATAACAGCAAATTATGATATAAAATAGTGATGCAAATTGGACGTATCAACTCCCCCCAAGCTTAGACTTCGCTTGTCCTCAAGCGAAACTGAACTCGGTAAACAGGACCACATGTTTATGGAGTGAAGAGTCGATAAATAAAATACGGACAAGAAGCATCATATTCATTCACACAAGACATTATAGTAAACAACTTCCTCATATAACTCAACTTGAAACAAGTATAAGGTAATCACAAATAAAGGTGCATAAGGAATCATAATTGGTGATGGCAAACTTTGTTCTTGGTCAGAGAACAGTTAACAAATTATACTTATCTATTGAGCAGCACTCTCATATTAAAACTTATGGTAAACTTGCATACTCAATCATATTAATCATTGATGACTTTCAAAGCTATATTCATTCAGGTAAAACTTGTACTAAACAAGGAAGAGTAAAGACATGATGAAGCAAATCACAATATAATAGTTTGATCACAACAACTCAAATGCTTGCTTGAGATGGAGGGAAATAGGTTTACCGACTCAACATAAAGTAAAAGACAGGCCCTTCGCAGAGGGAAGCAGGGATTAAATCATGTGCTAGAGCTTTTTCAGTTTTGAAATCATATAAAGAGAATAAAAGTAAAGTTTTGAGAGGTGTTTGTCGTTGTCAACGACTGGTAGCGGGTACTCTAACCCCCTTGCCAAACAGACCTCCAAAGAGCAGCTCCCATGAAGGACGTTATCTCTACTAGCAAGGTAGATCATCCCTCTTCTCTTTTGTTTACACATGTATTTTAGTTTATTTAAGGATGACACTCCCCCCCAACCTTTGCTTACACAAGCCATGGCTAACCGAATCTTCGGGTGCCTTCCAACAATCTCATACCATGGAGGAGTGTCTATTGCAAAATTAAGTTGCTTACTGATGAATCAGAGCAAAACATGTGAAGAGGATTATTAATGAAAGTTGATTAATTGGGGCTGGGAACCCCGTTGCCAGCTCTTATTGCAAAATTATAGGATAAGTGGATGAAGCCACTAGTCCATTAGTGGAGGCTGCCCAACAAGACTGAAAGATAAAACACCACATACTTCCTCATGAGCTATAAAACATTGACACAAATAAGAAGTAATAAGTTTTGAATTGTTTAAAGGTAGCACATGAAGTATTTACTTGGAATGGCAGAAAATACCATGCAGTAGGTAGATATGGTGGACACAAATGGCATAGGTTTGGGTTCAGGTTTGGATGCACGAGAAGTATTCCCTCTCGGCACAGGTCTTTGGCTAGCAAGGTTAATTAGCAAGCATAGGAGTTGAGGGAAACAAACAAATATACATGTGATAGAAACAATCATGCATCTTACTTGTAAGCACAAACAGTTTTAACTTTAGAATACTAAGCTAAGAACCGATAAGAAGGATAATAACATCTTCTACATGTATTTCCTCTATTCTTCTTGAACTCAAAGTGTTGTTGCTATTGACCATTGCTAAGTTTGCCAAAACCAAATAGATTTACTCAATGCTCCCAAAGTGGTACCAATACTAAAATCAAGATCAATCATATAGTAAAAATTGCAAACTAAAATAAGATGTGCAATATGTAAATGATAAGGCTTCTCATTAATATTCCATAACGATAACTCACACCAAGGGATACATAGACAAACTAAAGGAGAGATACTTCCACACTGCAACCCATCTTATACTATAACTTCCCTACTCATGATATGACACTACTTGATAGTAAAAAGTAAAAGGTAGTGATGATGTGATACCGCGGCACTCCCCCAAGCTTGGAACAAACCAAGGGGATGCCAATACCGATGATGAATTACTCCTTTGGCGATGGTGGTGATGAATTCCCGTCTTCAGACTTCCCAGGAAGAGGCTCTCCATCAACAAACGACATCTTGGTCTCGGGAATCCTGAAACTAGCAGCATGACTTATATGTTTAAACCTGTTTTCATACTCACAATTCTGATTCTGAACGTCATAGAGTTGAGCTTGGAGTTTGTTGGTGGTGTCGTGAAGTGAGAGGATGTCGCCCCATAGCTTCGCAGTTTCCTTCTCGTGTTCAGCAATGAGTTCGGACACAATCTTGTGGATTCCACCTCACGCTCAGCCATCTTCTTGTAGTTGAAGACCTCTTGTTCTAGCTTCTCCATCCTGTCTTCCAAGCTTCCTTCTCCTTTGGGACCCTGAACATCTTTGATCTGCAGCTCCCCATCAACGAGCAGCAACTCCTTGGGATGCATCCTCAGCTCGTCCATGTACAAGTTGCCAAAGTCCTTGCGGAGACTGTCCTTCGGAGTTCCTGACGAAGACATGACACCTCTAGATCCGAAGCGAATCCTGGCAGAAACAGCTCGAAACAAAACACGTCGAGAAAACGATATACGGACCTCCAGGGGTCCGGGGGATTATATAATAAAAATTTTCAGAACAAACGGAAAGTACCAGGTCGAACCGCAGTCGGAAAGGGGCGACGAGGCGGTGCCCTCATAGGTCGGCGCGGGCCCAGGCCAGGCCGCGCCGGCCTATGGTGGCACGCCCTCGTGCGTCCTTTCCACTCCGTTTCGATCTCGTAATTTTTCATATTTTCCAAAAACAGCAAAAATATTGTTCGGAAAGTAAATTGCGAACTTTTCATTACCAAGCATCGTTACCTATTCAAAGTCGAGTTCGGCGGATCGTCAATTTGTCCTTTGATGAAAGCCTCCGGTGTTTCCACTTGAATAATATCAACATCAACATTATAAGAATCACCTGAGATATAATGCTTGAGTCTTTGTCCATTCACCACTTGCGTGGCATTGCCTTGGAGAGAACTAATTTTAATTGCTCCGGAACGATACACCTCCTCAACAACATATGGTCCTTCCCATTTTGAGAGTAATTTCCCTGCAAAGAGTCTGAGACGAGACCGATACAATAGGACTTTATCCCCAATATTAAACTCTCTTTTGATGATCCTTCTATCATGCCATTTTTTAACTTTTTCTTTAAAGAGTTTAGCATTTTCATAAGCTTCACTTCTCCATTCATCTAGAGAACTTAATTGTAGCAACCTTTTATTACCGGCAAGTTTAGGATCTTTATTTAATTCTCTAACAGACCCAATAAGCCTTGTGTTCTAGTTCTAAAGGTAAATGACAAGCTTTTCCGTAAACCATTTTATAAGGTGACATTCCCATGGGGTTTTTATAAGCAGTTCTATAAGCCCATAGTGCATCCTTCAATTTACTAGCCCAATTCTTTCTAGATTTATTAACGGTCTTTCCCAAAATAGATTTAATTTCTCTATTTGATAATTCTACTTGACCACTAGTTTGAGGGTGATAAGCGGAAGCAATTCTATGATTAATACCATACCTAGCAAGAGTTTTTCTAAAACCTCCATGAATAAAATGAGAACCTCCATCATCATAATATATCTGGGTACTCCAAATCTAGGAAAAATAATATCTAAAAGCATTTTTAAAGAGGTCTCACCATCAGACTTTTTGTAGGTATGGCTTCCACCCATTTAGTAACATAATCAACGGCAACAAGTATATGAGTGTTACCTTCTGAAGAGGGAAAAGGTCCCATGAAGTCAAATCCCCAACAATCAAACGGTTCAATAACAAGAGTATAATTCATAGGCATTTCATTGCGTCGGAGATATTACCAACCCTTTGACATTCATCACAAGATAGAATAAACTTCCTTGCATCTTTGAAGAGAGTTGGCCAATAGAAACCTGATTGTAGAACCTTTGCGCGGTTCTATCTCCGCGTGATGTCCTCCATAAGCACTACCATGACATTTACTCAATATCTCTTGTTGTTCATATTCGGGAACACACCTTCGCGAATACCATCCACTCCTTCTTTATATAAGTGTAGGTCATCCCAAAATAATGCCTCAAGTCATAAAAGAATTTCCTCCTCTGCGAGCTGAAAAGGTTGGAGGCAAGTACTTGGAAACAATAAAGTTAGCATAATCAGATACCAAGGACGTCTCGCGAGCTCACCTTTATCACAGCCAATTGTTCATTTGGAAAACTATCATTAACAGGAACAGGATCATAAGCAATATTTTCCAATCTAGACAAATTATCAAGCAACAGGATTATCAGCACCTTTCCTATCTACAATATGTAAATCAAATTCTTGCAAAAGAAGTACCCATCTAATAAGCCTCGGCTTAGCATCTTTCTTTGTCATAAGGTATCTAATTGCAACATGATCAGTATGAATCGTAACTTTTGAATCAACAATATAAGATCTAAATTTATCACAAGCAAAGACTACAGCTAACAATTCTTTTTCAGTAGTAGCATAATTTCTTTGAGCAGCATCAAGAGTTTTACTAGCATAATGAATAACATTTAATTTTTTATCTACTCGCTGTCCAAGAACAGCGCCTACAAGCAAAATCACTAGCATCACACATAATTTCAAATGGTAAATTCCAATCAGGAGGTTCAACTACAGGAGCAGTTGTTAAGGCTTTCTTTAGAGTTTCAAAAGCTTCCTTACAATCATCATCAAAAACAAAAGGTACATCTTTTTGAAGAAGATTAGTAAGAGGCTTTGAAATCTTGGAGAAATCTTTAATAAATCTCCTATAAAACCCAACATGACCAAGAACACTACGAATACCTTTAACATCCCTCGGATAGGGCATCTTCTCAATGGCTTCAACTTTAGCTCTATCAACTTCAATACCTCTCTCGTAAATTTTATGTCCCAATACAATTCCTTCATTAACCATAAAGTGACATTTCTCCCAATTAAGAACAAGGTTAGTTTCTTCACATCTCTCGCAAAACTTTATCGAGGTTTCGCAAGCAATTATCAAAAGAATTCCCATAGACGGAAAAATCATCCATGAATACCTCCACAATACTCTCACAAAAGCCATGAAAAATAGCAGACATGCATCTTTGAAAAGTAGCAGGAGCATTACATAAACCAAAAGGCATACGCCTATAAGCATAAGTTCCATAGGGACAAGTAAAAGTGGTTTTCTCTTGATCTTTAGTTTTAACAAGCAATTTGTGAAAACCCGTAATAACCATCAAGAAAACAAAAATGAGTATTTTTAGATAATCTTTCTAGCATTTGATCAATAAAAGGCAAAGGGTAATGATCTTTCTTAGTAACCTTATTAACTTTTCGATAATCAATGCACATTCTATACCCTACAACTACTCTTTGAGGTATGAGCTCATCATTATCATTAGGCACAACAAGTCATTCCTCCTTTCTTAGGAACGCAATGCACAGGACTAACCCATCTACTATCAGCAATAGGATATATAATACCAGCTTCAAGAAGTCGTAATACCTCATTTCTTACCACATCCTTCATCTTGGGAATTAGACGACGCCGAGGTTCAACAACAGGCTTCGCATCATCTTCCATATTAATGGCGTGTTGGCAAATAGAGGGAGAAATCCCCTTCAAGTCATCAAGAGTATAGCCAATAGCACCTCGGTGTTTCTTCAATATTTGCAATAATCTTTCTTCTTCGAACTCTTAAGCTTAGAACTAATAATAACAGGATATATTTTCTTATCATCAATATGAGCATATTTAAGATTATCGAGCAAAGGCTTTAAATCAAAAACAGGATCTTCCTTGGGTGGCGGTGTTGTACCCAAATCTTCCACCGGTAAATCATGCTTGAGAATAGGTTGGCGAAGAAAAATCTCCTCAAGCTCATCTCTTTCTTTCCTAAAAACTTCACTCTCGCTATTCTCCAAATGTTGCTGCAAAGGATTATTAGGAACAAGAACCATAGATGCACACTGCTCCATTTTAAAATCATCACTAGGCAAATCAGCTTTATAAGGAGTTTTGGTAAATTTAGAGAAGTTAAACTCATAAGATTCACCAGCAAATTTAGTCAAAATTTTCTCTTTCTTGCAATCTATAATAGCTCCACAAGTATTTAGAAAAGGTCTACCAAAAATAATAGGACAATAACCACTAGCAAGCAGTAACCAAGTACCAAAAAGTCAGCAGGATATTTAATCTTACCACATAGAACTTCCACATCTCGAACAATACCAATTGGAGAAATAGTTTCTCTATTAGCCAGCTGAATAACCACATCAATATCTTCAAGTTCACAAGAACCAATTTCATGCATAATCTCCGTGAAAAGCTCATAAGGAATAGCACTAACACTTGCACCAATATCACATAAACCATAATAGCAATGATCACCAATTCTAACAGATAGCATAGGAACACTAACTTGTTTGGGTTTATTAGGATGTGAAACAATATTAGAAGCATCTTCACAGAAAATAATATGACCATCCTCCACATTTTCAGTCACAAGATCTTTAACTATTGCAACAGCAGGTTCAACTTTTATTTGTTCTTCAGGTTCTATAGGTTTCTTTTCACTTTTATGAACCGCACTATTTATAACGGAGTACTCCTTCATTTTAGCAGGGAAAGGAGTTTTTTCAATATAAGCTTCAGGAATAACATGATCAGCAGTTTCAACTACAACACATTTATTAATAGATGAATCAATTTTATCTTTATACGGTTCATGATACTTGTCAAAATTCTTCTTAGGCAATTCATAATGAGAGGCAAAAGCTTTATAAAGATTTGCAACAACTTGAGAATCAAGACCATATGTAGCACTCATATTACGAAATTTATCAGTATCCATAAAAGCTTCAATGCATTTATAATCATAAATTATACCCGATTCTCTATCCTTGTCGTTCTCCCAACCTTCAGCATTTTCTTGGATCCGATCAAGAAGGTCCCTTTTAAACTCTTCTTTATTGCGTGTAAATGATCCAGTAACAAGAAGTATCCAAGCAAGGTCTTGTCTTGAAAAGAAAGTCTTGCATAGAAATTATCAATAATAACATTACCAGGAAGCTCATGAATGGGGCATTTGAGCATTAAAGACTTCAATCTCCCCAAGCTTGGGCAATACTTTCTCCATCATGAGGCCAGAAATTATATATGCGGTTCCGATCCTTGTGAATTTCACTTGGAGGATAGAACTTAGAATAAAACCGGGGCACAATATCATTCCATTCAAGAGAATCCCCATTATCCAGTAATTTATACCAATGCGCCGCTTACCGTACAGACGATATAGAGAATAGTTTCTTCCTTACTTCATTCATAGCAATACCTGCACATTTGAATAACCCGCATAATTCATGCAAAAACAAGTAAATGATCACCAGGATGGACAGTGCCATCCCCTTCATAGCGGTTATCCATAACACGTTCAATAATTTTCATAGGTATTTTATATGGTATCACTTCCTCACCTGGCGCCTCATCCACTACCGTTGCAGTAGTAGTAGATTTCCCAAATAGAAATTGAAGAGAAGATCTCTCCATAATGAATTATAGCAGCAGGCAGAAATAAAATCAGCACAAACAAGTAATGGTTTTCCTTACCAATTCCACTTACCAATAGCGCTTCACTCCCGGCAACGGCGCCGTAAAATAGTCTTGATGACCCACAAGTATAGGGGGTGTATCGTAGTATCTTCGATAAATAAGAGTGTCGAACCCAACGAGGAGCAGAAGGTGTTGACAAGCAGTTTCGATGAAGGATTCACTGTAAATGCTCACGGACAAGTATTCAGGGGGTTTTGATGTAACTGATGAAATAAGTACAAGTAAGTAAAGTGTGAGAGAAATAATTGCAGCGAGTGGCCCAATCCTTTTTAGCACAAAGGACAAGCCGGTTTGTTTACTTATAATGACCAAACGTTCTCGAGGACACACGGGATTTTAGTCTAGTGCTTTCGCTACATACAACTGATTAATCTTCATTGTTTTGATAAGTGTTGTGTGGGTGAACCTATGCTAATGTACCACCCTTCCTAGGACTAATACATACTTGTGATTATACCCCTTGCAAGCATCCGCAACTACAAGAAAGTAATTAAGATAAATCTAACCACAGCCTTAAACTCGAGATCCTCGCGATCCCTCCCCGCATCGATATACCAACGGGGGCTTAGGTTTCGTCACTCCGGCAACCCCGCAATTGGCAAACGAATACAAGATGCATTCCCCTAGGCCCATAAAGGTGAAGTGTCGTGTAGTCGACGTTCACACGACACCACTAGAAGAATGACACCACAACTTAAATATCATAACATTGAATATTACTCAACCATAGTTCACTACTAACATTTAGACTTCACCCATGTCCTCAAGAACTAAACGAACTACTCACGAGACATCATATGGAACATGATCAGAGGTGATATGATGATGAATAACAATCTGAACATAAACCTTGGTTCAATGGTTTCACTCAATAGCATCAATAACAAGTATAAATCAGCATCGGGAGAGTTTCCCCTATCAAACAATCAAGATCAAACCCAAATTGCTACAGCGGTGACGATGTCCAGCTGGTGGAGATGGCGGTGATGATGGTGGAGATGATGATGATGGTGATGGAGATGATGTCCAGCTCGATGGCGGTGACGATGGCGTCGATTTCCCCCTCCGGGAGGGAATTTCCCCGGCGGATTCCTCGCCCGCCGGAGAGCTCTTTTCTCTCTGGTGTTCTCCGCCCCGCGAGGCGGGCCGTAACCCTTCGTGAGGATCCCTCTCGTGGCTTAGGTCTTCGGGACGAAGGGTTTCGCGAAGAAAAGGAGGCGAAAGGGGCCGTGGGGCCCCCACACCACATGGTGGCGCGGCCGAGCCATGGGCCGCGCCGCCCTATGGTGTGGGCCCACCTTGGGTCCAGCTCGGCTCCCCTTCCGGCTTCCTTCGTCATCCGGAAAAATAGGATTTTTGGTAAAATTTTCTTCCACAGCTTGATCTTCCGAAATATTGCATCCCGACGGTGCTTTTTCCAGCAGTAATCCCGGCTCCGGTGTGCGATCTCCAAATAATCATGAAACATGCAAAATAGATGAAATAACATAAGTATTGTGTCCCAATATGAAATATATCAATGAAAAACAGCAAATTATGATATAAAATAGTGATGCAAATTGGATGTATCAATGATCTTGTTTATTCAAAGTAGCATATTTGATATTCAAACGTCGTGTCGAAGTACTTATGGCTATAATCTATTAATTCTTAATACAAGATTGCTTGAAGTTTTTCTTGTCTTGTAGAGTATAAGAGATAATTTGAGAATCAAGACCATAAACAGCACATAAAAGATTCAATGCATCCATAAACATAATTAATACCTGACTTTCTTCCTTTATCATTCTCCCATCCTTCAGTATTTTCCTGAATGTGGTCGAGAAGATCCCATTTATCTTCTCCCTTCATACGTGTAAATGATCCAGAACAAGAAGCATCCAATCAATCCTTATCATGAAGAGAAAGCCTCGCATAGAAGTTATTAATAACAACATTACTGGGGAGCTCATGAATGGGCCATGAGCATTAGTGACTTCAATCTCCACCACGCTTGGGCAATACTCTCTCCATCTTGAGGCCAGAAATTATATATTTGATTCTGATCTTTACGAATCTCACTTGGAGGATAAAATTTAGAATAAAAGAGAGGTACAATTTCCTCCCATCCAATAGATCGGCCATTCTTCAACATCTTATACCATTCCGCAGCTCTTCCCTTAAGTGACAAAGCGAATAACTTCCTCTTAACTTAGTTCATTGAGATACATGCACACTTGAACAACTCGCATAAATCATGTATAAAGAGTAAATGATCACGCGGATGGACAATTCCATCTCCAAAATAGCAGTTATTCATAACACATTCAACAATTTTCATAGTATTTAGAAGGATCCAATTGAGCACGCAGTGGTTCATCTACTACCGTCACAGTGGTAGTAGTAATTTTAAATAGAGAGTAAAACGGAGACGCCTCCATAATGAAATAAAGTAGTAGCAGACAGAAATAAAAATAGCACTTACAGTAAAAGTTACCTTTACCAATTCCACTCTTCAATAGTGCTTCACTCCCCGGCAACGGCGCCAGAAAATTTTCTTCATGACCCACAAGTATAGGGGGGTATCGTAGTACTTTCGATAAATAAGAGTGTCGACCCCAACGAGGAGCAGAAGGTGTTGACGAGCAGTTTTGATCGACGATTCACTGTAAACACTAGCAAATTAACAGGTTTGCAGGGTATTTGGTATTGCAGATAAATAAATACGAGTAAATAAAATGCAGCAATAATGATTGCAGCGAGTGGCCCAATCCTTTTAGAGTGAAGGACAAGCCGGTTGTTTTACTTATGATGACCAAACGTTCCTGAGGACACACGGGAATTTCGTCAAGTGCTTTCGCTTCACATAGCTGAATAATCTTCAATGGTTTAGTAAGTGTTGTGCGGGTGAACCTATGCTAATGTACTACCCCATACTTGGACTAATACATACTTGTGATTATACCTCTTGCAAGCATCCGCAACTACAAGAAAGTAATTAAGATAAATCTAACCAAAGCCGCCTTAAACTTTGAGATCCTACACTCCCTCATGCACCGGTTTCCTAACGGGGGTTTGGGTTTCTGTCGCTCCCGCAACCCCACAATTAGTAGCCAAATACATAATGCATTCCCCTAGGCCCATAAAGGTGAAGTATCATGTAATCGACGTTCACATGACACCACTAGAAGAATGGCACCACAACTTAAATATAAAATCATTGCATATTACTCAACATAGTTCCACTACTAACAACATGACTTCTCCCATGTCCGCAAGAACTAAACGAATTACTCACGAGACATCATATGGATCATAATCAGAGGTGATATAATGAAGAATAACAATCTGGACATAAACCTTAATTCAAAGGTTTCAATCAATAGCATCAACTACAAAGAGTAATCAACACCGGGAAAGTTTCCCCTATGAACTAGACAAGTATCAAACCAAAGATGTTACAGTGGGACAGCGTGGAGACGGCGGTGATGATGGTACTGGTGGTGGAGATGACGGTGATGATGATCCCGATGAAGTCCAGCTCGTTGGTGGTGACGATGGCGACAATTTCCGCCTCCGGGAGGGAATTTCCCCGGCAGAATTCTGCCTGCCGGAGAACTTTTCTCTCTCTGGTGCTCCGCCTCGTAGCAGTGACGGAATATTTCTCTGGTCGCTCCCCCGATCTTAGGTTTCGCGAGGGGTTGAAATACGCGAGGGGGCATCGTCAGAAGTGGGCCTGAGGCTGGCCCGCACCTAGGGGTGGTCTGGCCCCCTCAGGGCCCATCTCGGTTTCCCCGTCATCTGGAAAAATAGGATTTTCCGTATCTTTGTTGGGAATTGTTGGTCTTCAGAAATATGGTGTCTTGACGGTCCTTTTTCCAGCAGATTCCTGGCTCTGGCGGTTAATTCTCCAATAATCATAAAACATACAAAAATAGATGGAATAACACAAGTATCACACCTCTAAATATGAAATATATCAATGAATAACATGAAATTATGATATAAAATAGTGATGCAAATTGGACGTATCAACTCCCCCAAGCTTAGACCTCGCTTGTCCCCAAGCGAAACTGAACTTAGTAAACCAGACCACGGGTTTATGGAGTGAAGTGTCGATAAACAAAATACGGACAAGAAGCATCATACTTACCAATACACAAGTCATTATAGACAACTACTTCTTATATAATTCAACTTCCAATGAGTAAGGAGTCACTAAACAGAGGTGCATAGAGGAAATCATAGTTGGTGATGGCAAACTTTCGATCTTGGTCAGAAAACAATTAACAAATTGTACGTATCTTTTGAGCAGAGTCTTTATATTAGAGCTTATTGCAGAAATCACATGCTCAATCATTACAATCTCTTTACAATCATAGATAGCTTTCAGAGTTATAGTCATTCAGATAAAAGCATTGTGCTTCACAAGAAAGAATAAAAGAGAGGATTGAATGGATCAACATATATAAATGGTTGCCCAACAACTCAAATGCTTTCTTGAGGTAGAGTGAAATAGGTTTACTGACTCAACATAAAGTAAAAGAAGAGCCCTACGCAGAGGGAAGCAAGATTACTCATGTGCTAGAGCTTTTTGTTTTAAATGCAATAGGAGTGATGAAAAAATATATTTTTGTGAGGTATGCATGTCTATGTCAACGAATGGCATTGAACAATCTATCATCTTTTCATATAGTGACCTCAAGAGTGGCTCCCATGTAGTTCTCCGTTGCACACCATTATTTAGGATCTCTCCAATACATAATGTGCGGAACATTGTTTGTTTATTTGTTTATTTTATATTTTGTTTGGGATGGGCACCCAACGCCTTGCTCTTTTTGCAATATTAAGGACATAGCACATTATTCATGCTAGTCACGGAATGAAGTCATGAAAAGACAATAAACCATTCAATACTTCCTCGTGAGCTAAGAACAAAACACAAAACATGTAGTAACGTTTGAAGGTTTAAAGGTAGCACACAAGCAATTCACTTTGGAGTGGTAGTGAAATACCACATATAGGTAGATATGGTGGACACAAATGGCATGAGTTTTTGGTTCATGGTTTGGATGCACGAGAAGCGTTCCCTCTCAGTACATCTCTTTGGCTAGAAAGGTTGGGTAGCAAGCATAAGAGTTGAGCAAAACAAACAAATATACATGTGATAGAAAACAGTCATGCAATCTTCCTTGGAAGTACAAACAATTCAATCTTAATAATATTAAGCTTATGAGCCAACAAGAAAGAAAGATAATGGAATAATGTATCTACATGTATTTCTCTCTTTTCTACTTAAGCCTCAAAGTAATGCTGCTACTGACCAATGCTGAGTTTGCCAAGACCAACTAGAATTACTTGATGCTCCCAAAGTGATACCAATACTAACCAACAAGATTAATCATATGATAGAAATTGCAAACTAAAATAAGATGTGCAGAAAGTAAATGATAAAAAACTTGTCATTAATATTTCATAACGGCAACTCACACCAAGGGAGACATAGATAATCAACTAAAGGAGAGATACTTCCACACTGCAAACTATCATATATGATAACTTCGCTACTCATGATATGACTCTACTGAAAAGTAAATAGGTAAAATATAATAGTGTGATACCGCGGAACTCCCCCAAGCTTGGAACAAGCCAAGGGGATGCCAATACCGATGACGAATTGGGATCTTGGAGATCATCTTCCGGCAGCTCCTTTCCCTTGTTGTTGTTGGTGGAGACCATGGTACCTCTAAAACCGAGAACAAATCCTTACAGAAACAGATCGAAACGAAAACACGACGAGAACATGATATACGGACCTCGGGGGATCCAGGGGATTATATAGCAAAAAATTCGTAACAAAAGGAGGAGAACAAGGCGAAACCGGGTCGGAGAGGGGCTCCAGGGCGCACAGACCATGCCTAGGTGCGGCCTGGAGCTGGCCCGCACCTAGGGGTGGTTTGGTGCCCCTGGGCACCTTCTCCTACCCGTTTCCGTCTCGTAATTTTTCATATTTAGCAAAAAAACAGCAAAAACATAACCTGGAAAGCTTAACGCGGACTTTTTCTCACTAAAATTGTTACCTATTCGAAAACGGACTCTGCAGTTCCTGGATTTGCTCCTTAATGAATTCTTTCGGAGTCACCACTTGAATAATATCAATATCTTCATTATAAGAATCTCTAGAAATATAATGCTTGAGTCTTTGCCCATTCACCACTTGTGTAGTGTTATCCTTCAATGAAGCAATTTTTATGGCACCGGAACGATACACCTCTTCAATAATAAAAGGTCCTTCCCATTTCGAGAGTGATTTTCCTGCAAAAAATCTCAGACGAGACCTATACAATAGAACTTTATCACCGACATGGAATTCTCTCTTTAGAATTCTCTTATCATGCCACCTTTTAACTTTCTCTTTAAAGAGTCTAGCATTTTCGTAAGCTTCATTCCTCCATTCATCTAGGGAACTCAAGTCAAGTAACCTTTTCTTACCAGCTAGTTTAAAGTCTCTATTAAGTTCTTTCACTACCCAATAAGCTTTGTGTTCTAATTCTAGAGGCAAGTGAGAAGCTTTTCCATAAACCATTTTATAAGGATACATACCCATAGAATTTTTATAAGCAGTTCTATAAGCCCACAAAGCATCATTTAGCTTACTAGCCCAATTCTTCCTAGATTTATTAACAGTCTTTTGCAAGATATATTTAATCTCTCTATTTGATAATTCTACTTGCCCAATTGTTTGAGGATGATAAGATGAAGCAATTCTATGATTAACATCATATTTAGTAAGGGTCTTTCTAAAACTACCATGAATAAAATGAGAACCTCCATCACTCATAAGATATCTAGGCACACCAAATCTAGGGAAAATAACACCTTAAGCATTTTTAATGAGGTTTCACCATCAACACTCTTTGTAGGTATGGCTTCTACCCATTTAGTAACATAGTCAACAACAACAAGTATATGAGTATACCCTTCTGAAGGAGGAAAAGGACCCATAAAGTCAAATCCCCAACAATCAAATGGTTAAATAACAAGAGAATAACTCATAGGCATTTCACTGCGTCTAGAAATATTACCAACTCTTTGGCATTCATCACAAGATAAAATAAAATTTCTTGCATCTTTAAAAAGAGTAGGCCAATAAAAACCTGATTGTAGAACCTTTTGTGCAGTTCTATCTCCAGCATGATGTTCTCCATAAGCACTACCATGACATTTTCTCAATATCTCCTGTTGTTCATATTCTGGAACACATCTTCGCATAATACCATCCACTCCTTCTTTATATAAGTGTGGGTCATCCAATAATGCCACAAATCATAAAAGAATTTCCTTCTTTGCTGAGTTGTAAATGTTGGAGGCAAATACTTGGAAACAATAAAGTTAGCATAATCAGCATACCAAGGACTCTCACGCGAGGTTACTTTTATTGCAGCCAATTGTTCATTTGGAAAACTATCATTAACAGGAATAGGATCATCCGAAATGTTTTCCAATCTTGATAAATTATCAGCAACAGGATTTTCAGCGCCCTTCCTATCTACAATATGCAGATCAAACTCTTGTAAAAGCAACACCCATCTAATAAGCCTAGGATTAGCATCTTTCTTTCTCATAAGGTATCTAATAGCAGCATGATCAGTATGAATAGTAACTTTCAAATCAACAATATAAGGTCTAAACTTATCACAAGCAAAGACTACAGCTAGAAATTCTTTTTCGGTAGTAGCATAATTCTTTTGAGCAGCATCAAGAGTCTTACTAGCATAATGAATAACATTCAACTTCTTATCTACTCACTGTCCAAGAACAACACCTACCGCAAAATCAGTAGCATCACACATAATTTCAAAGGGTAAATTCCAATCAGGTGGTTGAACAATAGGAGCAGTGGTTAAAGCCTTCTTTAAAGTTTCAAAAGCTTCCTTACAATCATCATCGAAAACAAAAGGTACATCCTTTTGGAGAAGATTAGTAAGAGGCTTTGAAATTTAAGAGAAATCTTTAATAAACCTCCTATAGAAAACAGCATGACCAAGAATACTACGAATACCTTTAACATCCCTAGGATAGGGCATTTTCTCAATTGCTTCCACTTTGGTTCTGTCGACTTCAATACCTCTTTCAGAAATCTTATGCCCAAGAACAATTCCTTCATTTACCACAAAGTGACATTTCTCCCAATTAAGAACAAGATTAGTTTCTTCACATCTCTGCAAAACTTTATCATGGTTGTGCAAACAGTTATCAAAAGACGTCCCATAGACAGAGAAATAATCCATGAATACTTCCACAATTTCTTCACAAAAACCATGAGAGATAGCAGACATGCATCTTTGAAATGTAGCAGGAGCATTACACAAACCAAAAGGCATACGTCTATAAGCATAAGTTCCATAAGGGCAAGTAAAAGTGGTTTTCTCTTGATCTTGCTTTTTAACAACAATCTGAGAAAACCGAGAATAACCATCAAGGAAACTAAAATGTGTTTTCTTAGACAATCTTTCTAACATTTGATCAACAAAAGGTAAAGGGTAATGATCTTTCTTAGTAACTTTGTTAACTTTTCTATAATCAATGCACATCATGTAACCAACTACTACACTTTGAGGAATAAGTTCATTTTTCTCATTAGGCACAACAATTATTCCTCCTTTCTTAGGGACACAATGCACGGGACTAACCCATCTACTATCACCAATAGGATAAATAATACCAACATCAAGAAGTTTCAATACATCATTTCTTACCTCATCATTCATCTTCGGAATTAAACGGCGTTGATGTTCAACAACTGGCTTTGCATCCGGTTGCATATTAATAGCATGATGACATATAGTAGGAGAAATCCCCTTCAAATCATCAAGAGTATATCCCATAGCTCCTCCGTGCTTCTTCAATACTCCCAATAATCTTTCCTCTTCATGTCCTAATTGTTTAGAACTAATAATAACATGATATATTTTCTTATCATTAATATAAGCATATTTAAGATCATCAGGTAAAGGTTTTTAATCAAAAAAAGGATCCTCCTTGGGTTGTAGCATGGTACCCAAGTCTTCCACAGGTAAATCCTGCTTAAGCATCTCCGGTTGACAAAGAAAAATGTCATCAATTTCATTTCTTTCCTCCATAAAGACCTCACTTTCGTGATCCTCCATATATTGCTGCAAAGCATCGTTAGGAGCAACAACAATAGAAGCAAGTTTTTCAACTCTAAAATCTTCATTAGGCAATTCAGTTTTATAAGGAGCTTTAGCAAACTTAGAAAAATTAAACTCATAAGACTCTCCATCAAATTTGGTAAGAATTTTCTCCTTCTTGCAATCTATAATAGCACCACAAGTATTCAAGAAAGGTCTACCAAAAATTATAGGACAAGTCTTACTAGCAGCTAAACCAAGTACTAGAAAATCAGCAGGATATTTAATCTTACCACATAAAACTTCCACATCTCTAGCAATACCAATTGGAGAGATGGTCTCTCTATTAGCAAGATGAATAACCACATCAATTTCTTGAAGTTCACAAGAACCAATTTCATGCATAATTTCGCAGTAAAGCTCATAAGTAATAGCACTAGAACTTGCACCAATATCACATAAACCATAATAGCAATGATCACCTATTCTGATAGAAAGCACAGGAACACTAGTTTTCTTGGATTTACTAGGATGTGAAACAATATTAGAAGCATCTTCACAAAATATAATATGTCCATCTTCTACATTTTCAGTAACCAAGTCCTTTATTATTGCTACCGGAGGTTCAACAATTATTTGTTCATCAGGTTCTATAGCTTTCTTTTTTATTTTTGTTAACCACACTAGTTAGAATATAATGTTCCTTTACCTTGGCAGGGAAAGGTACTTTCTCAATATAAGGTTCAGGAAAAATACGATAAGCAGTACAAACTTCAATATTTCTAGCAGGAACACAATTAACAATATCCTTATAAGGTGCATGATACTTGTTTCACTCCTTTTTGGGAACATCAAGATATGAGGCAAAATCCTTAAAACAATTTGCAAGAATTTGAGAATCAAGACCATAAATAGCACTAGAATTACGAAAGTCATCAGTTTGCATAGAAGATTCAATGCATTCATAATCATAATTAATACCTGACTTTCTTCCTTTATCATTCTCCCATCCTTCAGTATTTTCCAGAATGCAGTCCAGAAGATCCCATTTAGCTTCTTCCTAAGTACGTGTAAATGATCCAGAACAAGAAGCATCCAATAAATCCTTATCATGAAGAGAAAGCCTCGCATAGAAGTTATTAATAACAATATTACTGGGGAGCTCATGAATGGGACATTTGAGCATTAGTGACTTCAATCTCCCCCACACTTGGGCAATACTCTCTCCATCTTGAGGCCAGAAATTATATATTTGATTCCGATCTTTATGAATCTCACTTGGAGGATAGAATTTAGAATAAAAGAGAGGTACAATTTCCTCTCATCCAATAGATCGGTCATTCTTCAGCATCTTATACCATTCCACAGCTCTTCCCTTAAGTGATAAAGAGAATAATTTCCTCTTAACTTGGTCCATTGAGGTACATGCACACTTGAACAACTCGCATAATTCATGTATAAAGAGTAAATGATCACCCAGATGGACAATTCCATCCCCAAAATAGCAGTTATTCATAACACGTTCAACAATTTTCATAGTATTTTAAAAGGATCCAATTGAGGATGCGGTGGTTCATCTACTACTGTCACAGTGGTAGTAGGAATTCCAAATAGAGAGTCAAACGGAGACTCCTCTATAATGACATAAAGCAGTAGCAGACAAAAATAAAAACAACACTTACAGGAAAAGTTACCTTTACCAATTCCACTCTTCAATAGTGCTTCACTCCCCGACAACGATGCCAGAAAATAGTCTTGATGACCCACACGTATAGGGGGTGTATCGTAGTACTTTCGATAAATAAGAGTGTCGAACCCAACGAAGAGAATAATGTGTTGACGAGCAGTTTTGATCGAGGATTCACTGTAAACACTAGCAAATTAACAGGTTTGCAGGGGTATTTGGTATAGCAGATAAATAAATTACGAGTAAATAAAATGCAGTAATAATAATTACAGCGAGTGGTCTAATCCTTTTTAGAGCAAAGGACAAGCCGGTTGTTTTACTTATGATGACCAAACGTTCCTGACGACACACGGGAATTTCGTCAAGTGCTTTCGCTTCACATAGGTTAATAATCTTCAATGGTTTGGTAAGTGTTGTGTGGGGTGAACTTATTCTAATGTACTAACCCATACTTGGACTAATACATACTTGTGATTATACCTCTTGCAAGCATCCGCAACTACAAGAAAGTAATTAAGATAAATCTAACCACAGCCGTAAACTTTGAGATCCTACACTCCCTCATGTACCGGTTTCCTAACGGTGGTTTGAGTTTCTGTCGCTTCCACAACCCCATAATTAGTAGCCAAATACACAATGCATTCCCCTAGGCACATAAAGGCGAAGTATCATGTAGTCGACGTTCACATAAAACCACTAGAAGAATAGCACCATAACTTAAATATCAAATCATTGCATATTACTCAACATAGTCCACTACTAACATCATGACTTCTCCCATGTCCTCAAGACCTAAACGAATTACTCACGAGACATCATATGGATCATAATCAGAGGTGATATAATGATGAATAACAATCTGGACATAAACCTTAATTCAATGGTTTCACTCAATAGCATCAACTACAAAGAGTAATCCACACCGGGAAAGTTTTCCCTATGAACTAGACAAGTATCAAACCCAAGATGGTACAGTGGGATGTCCTGGAGACGGCGGTGATAATGGTATTGGTGGTGGAGATGATGGTGATGATGATCCCGATGAAGTCCATCTCGTTGGTGGTGACGATGGCGACGATTTCCCCCTCCATGAGGAAATTTCCCCGACAGAATTCTGCCTGCCGTAGAGCTTTTCCCTCTCTGGTTCTCCGCTGCGTAGCGGCGGTGGAATATTTCTCTGGTCTCTCCCCCGATCTTCGGTTTCCCGAGGGGTTGAAATACGCGAGGGGACGTCGTCAGAAGTGGGCCAGGGCGCCCAGAACATGCCTAGGCACGGCATAAGGCTGGCCCGCGCCTAGGGGTGGTCTGGCCCCCTCAAGGCCCATCTCGCCCTCCCCTTCTGGCTTTCTCCGTCATCTGAAAAAATAGGATTTTATGTATCTTTGCTGGGAATTGTTGGTCTTTAGAATATGGTGTCTTGACTGTCCTTTTTCTAGCAGATTCTTGGCTCCGGCGGTTAATTCTCCAATAATCATCAAACATGCAAAAATAGATGGAATAACATAATTAGCACCTCTAAATATGAAATATATCAATGAATAACAATAAATTATGATATAAAATAGTGATGCAAATTGGACGTATCACCCGGCATATAGCCGGCTTCCCACCTAGACTATAGGGGTCGGTGCAGGAGTGTTGGTTGTTCTACTGAACTCCAAAATCAGCGGGCTACGTTTGAGACGCCCTAGTGTGGCTCAGAAACACCGCCTGGCCCGGTGGGTCTACTGGAGCACCGGTGGACATGCTCTTATATCATACAAAAAGCAAGCAATGGTTTCGCCGGCCTGGACATAATTTCGAGGGAAGTGGTTGAGAATGGTACATCCAGGGGTGTTGTGTGTTAGAGCATCTCCGCCGGCGAGCCCAATAGCGCCCCCGATAGCCATTTAGGGGTCGGCGCCAAAATTGGGCTCACACCGACGTGCCCAATAAAGAATCAACATGGTTTTGAGCCCAATAGAATCGCCGGCAATACAGTGCCGACCCCTTTGTGTGGGTTGCGAAGCGGGGGCGCCGAAAGCCTCGTCCACGTAGGAAAACACCCGCGGGGCCCTTCCGCTAACCACATGCGCGTGTTTCCCCCACCTCCCACCCCTACCCGATCCGCCTCCAAACCCTTCTTGATCGCCATCGCCGTTGTCGCCTCTCGAGTGCTCGTCTTCCACCGCACATGTCTAGAAGCCACCGGCCATTGAAACCGCCGGTGGCTGATCTCAGTGCATGGCCGACTCACCGACAATAGGAGGCTGCCGACACGATCATCCGTCGCCCATAGAAGTGTTCGGCGGATTGCCGCGATGGATAACGGCGATGAGATGTTGGTGCAACTATTCATGGAGGAGAACATTGCCGCCGTCCGGCGGCACCCATCAGCTAATGCTGGTGAGCCTCCTCCACCTCCGCCAACCCATTTGGCCTTGACCACACCTCGGCGCGGAGGTTCAAGGGTTGGCAATACAAGGAACAAGGAGCGGCATCGTCAAGAGGCGCCTTGCTTCTTGACACCGACTACTTCACCGATGAAGCAACTCACACGCCGAAGGATTTTTGGCGCTAGTTTTGGATGAACAAGGATCTCTTGATGAAGATTGTCTTTAGCGTCAGGGAGTACGACGACTACTTCATGTGCAAGCTGATTGCACTAGTTTGTGGGGCTTCTCCTCAATCCAGATCGAAGTGCATTGCTGCATTGCAATGTCTTGCATATGGAGCTACCCCAGATGCAACCGACGAATACCTACGCATGGCGGAGTCAACATGCTCCAAGACTGTCTACATGTTTTGCCAAGCCATCATAGCGGTGTTTGGTGGAAATTATATGAGAGCACCGAGTGCAGATGATACAACTCGGATCTTGGCACATGCATTGGGGTTAGAAGAATTGCTATTTTGCTCAGCAAGGGATGTACAAGAGGCATAAAGGTCAGTGCAGTGTCATTCTTGAGGCGGTGACAGACCATGACCTCTGGATTTGGCATGCTTTCTTTGCCATGGCACGAACCCATAGTGATATCAACGTGCTGCAGCGCTCTCCATTGTTTGTCAGGCTAGTTGAGGGACAAGCTCCTACCGTGAACTTTAAGGTCAACGGTCACACATACAACAAGGGGTACTATCTAGCCGATGGTATCTATCCAATATATGGTACATTTGTGAAGACAATCCCTGCTCTAGATTCAAAGATGGACACTTATTTTGCGACATGCCAGGAAGCAGGTCGCAAGGATGTTGAGCGGGCTTTTGGTGTGCTCTAGCAGCGTTTTGCCGTTGTCAGGTACCCTGCTCTCACTTGGTCGGAGTGTCAGATGTGAGATGTGATGAACGCTTGTGTGATTATGCACAACATGATAACTGAGAGCGAGCGTAACGCACCTGTGGATGATGATCAACCATTTGATTATCAAATGGCTCTTGCTTGATTACCAAATGGCTCTTGCTAAAGTTAAGCATGTACCCAGGTGTTCACGGCTTTCCTTCACGTGCATAAAGAAATTCAAGATGCAGATGTTCATGCTCAACTTTCAGACGGATCTAGCTGTGCATTTGTGGACGAGGAGAGGAGCCACCAACACATGATTTAAAATTTTAATGATTGAAAATTTAAATTATTATATGAATAATTTCATTTGTATTTGCGTTAAACTATGTTAAATTATTGTATGAATAAATTTATGTCTTTGAAAACTGTTTGAAAATATTGTATAGATGGTGTAAATAGAAAAAAAATTACGGACGCCGGCGTGAGACGACCGTGCCTATAGTATGTGAGGACGTGCCGGTGTTCCCTGTACGTTCGTGCCGGCGCAGCTCCTGACGTCTATTTAAAGGCCACCCATGGAGATAGCTGTTATTTAGGGCTTGAGGCTAGTCATGGTGCACTATCCTGCGCCGTAGCGAGCACATATTTATGTCTGAAATTTTCAGGGGAGTAGCACATAGACGTAGAGCTGGAGATTGGCAAACAAACAACATAGCGGTCCAGTCCAAGTCCAAGATGGGGGTGAGGTTGGCCGCAGCGCGCGCACGCACGCACTGATGGTGGTGGTGGTGTTGGTCTTGGCCAATCCGGTCAAAAGAGGCGCAGGAGCTGCAGCATCACTTGACCAGTATCGGCAGGCAGCAGCAGCACCCTGCCTCAGCCTGGATGCCCGTGGTTTCCTATTCTGATCCCCCATGGCCATTGCAATGGCAGCCCGAGAATCAAATCTAATAATTTCGGCCCCGCAACAACATTCCATTCTGCAGAAGCATCCTGCAGACATGGGCACCCCCACCACGCCGGCCAGGCCAATGCTCGTCGCGGCTTTCAATGCGCAATCTCCTCCTCCGCTTCACCTGCCTCCTGCGTGTACTTGCTCTGACCACCGGACACCCACACGAGCGCCTAGCTAGCCCACCACCCCGACAACAGCGCCACAACAAAATCGCCATTTTTGCACGACATTTTAGTTTTTTTTTCTTGCCTATTCATTCATCGAATCAAGAACCTCCCTAGCGCCAACAATGGAGTACATACAAAACTGGAATTTTGATGGAGAGATGACATTAATCTCTCCGTCGCGTCGATCCTTCCTACTGCCGCCGTCCACCCTCGCGTCGATCTTAGTACGGTTGGAGGAAGTCGTCCGAGTTGGCCATGGAGTCGGTGGTCGGCCAGGCGGACCGGAGCAGCTTCAGCAGGTGCTGCGCCTTGCGCTTGGCGCGCTCCGAGCAGCCTCCCTGCACCATCATCAGCAGCTGGCTCATGGCGCCCGCCCGCACCGCCTCCACCTGCAGCGCCTCCGACCCGCCCACCACGGCCACCAGCGCGCCCGCCGCGTGCTCCGCCGCGCGGCCGGACATTGCGCGCACCAGCGCCACCACCGCGGCCTCGCCGCCCCCGGCGCCGCAAACCACCGCGTCGCGCCCGCCCTCCGTCCGGCACAGCCGCTCCACCGCCGCCAGCGCGCGCTCCGGCTCCCCGGCGCACCCGCCCTCCGCCACACGCCGCGCCAGCGCGGACGCCGCTCCGGCCGACACGGCGCGCGGACGGTTCTCCTTGGCCAGGCACAGCGCGAAGAGGCCCCGGATCCCGACGCGCACGGCGCGGGCGTTGTTGGCCTTGTCCTCCACCAGCGCCACCAGGCCCTCCACGACCCCTTCCGCCGCACCGAGCACCACCCTGGCATCCGCCCCGGACACCGCGGCGGCCGCCTCGACCACGGCGCCCGCGTTAACCCTGGCCTCCAGGGGCGTCGTCCCCTGGCTGCCAAGAACCTTGCCAAGCCTGGCCACCCGCTCCTCCCTTCCCACCACCTCCGCAGCCTCCGCCTCCCCCATGCCGATCAGGGCGAGCACCGCCATGGCCTCCGCCTGAGCCTCCTCTCCACCCCCGCCGGCCCCGAACGCCATTTCAACGAGCGCCGCCCGGGTCTCGCGCGTGGCCATGACGAGCCGGTTCTTGTCGGACTCCCTGGCGAGCGCGCGGAGCTTCCGGAGCGCGGTGAGGGCGGGTCCCTGGACGACGAGGGAGCGGATGAGGTCCGGGTCGGCGGGCTGCTTGGGCGTGGGGATGCGCTCGACGCCCAGGGAGCGGTGCGCGACGCACCACTCCTGGATGAGGCGGCGGAGGGTGTGGTTGGGGATGAGCGTGAAGTCGGCGAGCGGGGAGCGGGTGACGGGGCAGCTGGTGTTCCCCGTCGCCACCCACGACTCGATGCTGGCGCGGTCGTACGTCTGGCCGGTGGCGACCGTCACGGGGTCCTGCATCAGCTCCAGCGAGATCGGGCACCGGAAGTACCACGGTACCTGCAGACCCACCGTGTCCAGCCCCAGAGGCAGCGGCACGCTCCCTGGCATTGCCGAATTGAGCAGCTCTGATGGTGATGATCTTCGTCCCAAGAGGTGGCGATTTGGATCTGACTGACCCCCACCCAGCAGCTGGGTAGCTAGCTAGCTCGCTCGCGACGAAGATGTGATGCTCGTGGGGGTGGGTGGGTTGGTGGTGGGTGGAGACGAGAGGAGAGGAGAGAGGAGTGGACTGGTGGAGAGTGGAGATCGAGGGAGACGAAGAACGCCGCTGGGTTGTATAAGTAGGCGGGGAGGTGGCCAGCACGTGTGGTTGAGTCGTACGTCGCGCCTCACAAACTTGGTTTGAACTCGGGCACGGCTGGTTCGAGCCGGACCAGATACGGAGTATGCCTGATTGGCGATCGGCCGCGCGCCAATCGTGCGCCTACCTGAGTTTGGTGAACCCTTGTCCCGGTTCGCCTAGGCTAACTCGATCGGGTGTCTCGCTCTGACATGGTGGGCCCTATAGAACTATGGGGCGAATTATATTGCTTGTTCAGATGAAACTTGAACCCTTGTCTGCATCCCCTGCAGGCTCCTCCTCCCGCCGGCTTGCACTTGCAACCATCTTCACACAAACAGCCAATACATATGGATTTTATTTCCACCCGGATAAAAGGCCATAGGCCCGACCTAAATTAATATCGCCAACATTGATGAAAGGTACATGACGGTGAACCAGCTTACAAGATTTTGCGCGCGCACGTTACGTCCGCTATCCCGATCATGATTTCCTCAGGGGGAAAGTAAAGGCCCTTCCCCCTTTGGAAGGCTGTGGGCGAGGAGGGATTCGAACCCCCGACACCGTGACACAAATGCAGCGCATTCGAAGGAATTACAAACAGGGAGCGGAACACAGAGGACCCTAAGAGGAAGCAAGAGAGGACGAGCACTTGCTTCATGGGCAGAGTCGCCGGACCGAATCTCAACGCAGAGCTCGAGCCAACACATCAACAAATGATGCACACCACCAACACAAACCTCGTCACTAGGGAAAAAGCACCGCCACCATCCACGAACATCTGCTCATAAGCTCAACAAGGAAGACCACAAGATATATAGAACTTAATAAATGTGCAGACCAAGATACAAGCTAGGCTAGAGAAAGCATGGCGAAGAAGCAACAAAAACTGGAGAAGACACCGCAACCTCCTCCACAAAACGTTTGTAGAGAGGCGTTGTGAGCTCCACTAGAGACGTATTTAGGCCCGGTGTTATATGTGTTGTAGCACACTAGCACCAGCCTAGCAAACCACAAAGAAGGAAATATTGCTCACATAGGCGGTTCCCAAGGGCATAGCACCACTAAAATAAGAATAATCTTGTAAAATAAGGTGTATTTTAAGCCTAACCGAGCATCTTTTTCATGACACCACACATGCTTTGTTCTTGGCTCCGTCCCTAAGCTCCAAGGCGACGTAGTCAATAAGAACACGACACTAGCACCGGCACCACCCAATCTGAAGATGGGTTTTCACACGGAGCACGAAGGTGGAACGATAGAAGTAGGAACCGCGACTTGAAAAAGGGAACCACAACACAAAAATACCAACAAAGGGCTTCGTCTTGGCATGACCTCACCGCCTCCAACAAGGTGAGCGGAACACCACCAGAGCGACACCTGCACCTCCACCACCACCACATCAGATTGCCGGCCAGCCAGCACACCGCTTACATGACCATGGTCAACGGCCAGCACCTGAGCCACTGACACCCCCGCAAACCAACAAGCCTCTCACCTTCTAGGTTCGCCACCCCGTAGTCCAAACTCCTAATGTTGTCGAACTGAGGAGACATGAGAAGCACCGCCGTCGCGAGGATCTACGAACTTCGGACATATGGCTCTCGAACTGGTCGGTAACGCCACCACGATGCCACCTACATCGCGATATGGGAAGGCCCCTCACGTGAATATGGGAAGGCCCCTCACGTGAACAGTGACTTGCATCCACCACGGCTGCCAACGATGTGGGATGTTGAGAAGTCGTAGTGATTAGTATGGGCGAGGGCATTGCCCCGGCTCGAGGAGTCAAGGCGGCCATAGAACCTGTCTGTGGCCGCGCTGCCCAACCAAACCTCTCCTAAGGCGTAGCGCCACCACCGTGCAAGGTCGCCACCATGGCCAAGTCATCCCAACTACGCACGAGGTATTCCGGGCCTCCACCTGCCGCTCAACCGCTCAGAGGAAGCCTCGCCGGCTGAGGGAGGGGAAGAAGGGAAATTGAGAGGTGGTTTGGCTAGGTTTGTGTCGCCTTTGGAGTCGCCACCGCGGGGGGTGATTATTATCTCCCAGCCGTGTACCCAGCGTACGTGTGCCTGCATATAGTATAGAGCAAGAACGCGGCGCACATGCATGGTTACGTACGTGCGGTTTGCTTCGTTTGCTTCTCCGTCTTGTATACTACTAGTAGTAGTAGTACTCTGGCACTCTGCTGTACCAAAAAACGAGGTGGAGTATACGTTCGTTTGCTAGCCTTGCCGCAGACCGGAGAAGGGCGACGAGGACGAGCATCTCCTACCAGCTGGCACTACATATAGTAGAGTGGTCCGCCGGGGCTTTTGCCGTAACTTTATGCGTAGATGCTGATCTACCAATATACATATGCGAACTATTGATTCCCCGAAATGTACACTAGTCGTGCGTACACGTACACGTACTAGTGTACTACTACATTGACTGATCTGTATCGCTGCGTGTCCACGTCGTCAAGCGCGTCCACCGGTCCTCATTCACTGCTGTAGAGCGACCAAAGGATAACTCAAACGTTGCCAGACAGGTAATGCGTACCACGCTGTAGTCATACGCCGTGTTAATTCAGTCTTGTAGGCGTACGTTGGTCGCCCCCCTCGAGCTCACCCTGCTTATTCCAATCCATGTCGATTGTTGTCATTTGTCAATTAACGTCACTGGTTTTTTCAAAAAAAAAATGTCGCTGTTGACAAAATGTGCTCATGCACATTACTCTTGGTTTTTTTAGCATAACTCATGCACATTTCTCAACAATAATCGGGCCGTGACTGAAGAAACAAGCCAGCCCATGAATAGAATCAAGAGGCCCTGTACTCGCAACGCTATGGAGTGGGTCACGGGCACTCAACGCGAACTGGAGCAAGTTCACGAGGGCTCACGTTTTCACCATCGTAGCTGCGCCCCGAAGGAATCCCTATAGGCTGGCCCACCTCGCACCACCTCACCATCTTCTTCCTCCCAAACATGAGCAGCCACCGCTTCAATCCCCTTGGCCACCGCCGCTGGCCAGGACGCCTTCTTCTTCCACAAGCGGTTTACGCCGCTCCCGTACTATCTCCACCGCACCGCCCTCCTCGATCCACCACCCACAGCCGGTTCCTCGCATCCCCAGACCTCCCTCTAAGCCCCCATTCCTCCGTCTTCGACGCCAAAACCCCTAAGCTCGTCACCGACGAGCTACCACCCCTGGAACCCTAAGATCATGCACCCGTACCCTTAGTGTCATTCCTCGCCTCCGCAAGCGACACCACGGCGAGCCACGTCGTCCTCATCCCCGTTGATGTCCACTCCTTACCTCACCGGCGATAACGTAGGCAGCCACGTCATCGGTGTGTGGACGCGTGGTGGCCTTTTTTCCTCCTTCCGGTAGATTCTTCTTCCCTGGCAGCTTCTTCCTCCCCGAAGGTTGGGTTGGCCCATTTAATTGTGCGCGGTACAAAGATACGTACGTGTTACGTCGCTAACCGACGCAACGAGCGTCAAATAGGAAACACACGAGTTGACGCGTACCCTATCTACACTTAACGTTTCTTAACAGGCTCGCCTAGTAGGATCCTAGTTGCTTAAGTTTTTCTAGTTTTGTGATGGTTCTAAAAGTTTTCGGTCAGGTTCGACCGGGTTTTTGTTTTGTTTCCGCCTGGTTTCCTGGTTTTTGTTATTTTTTTCTGTTTATTCTTGTTTTTCCTTTTTCAGTTTTCCTTTTTTTTTCTTTTTCTTTTTCCTATTTTTCTTTTTTCCTTTTTTGTTTTTGTTTTCTTTTTGTATGTTCAAATATGAATATTTTTAGATCATGAACTTTTTAAATCTTAATATTTTAAATTTTGAACATTTTTTGGATGTGCATAATTTTTGAATGTGAACTTTTTTGAACTTTTTATTTTTCCAAATTTTGACCATTTCCAAATTTCATATCTTAAAATCTAAACATTTTAATTTTGATTTTTTTTGGATTTGATATTTTTAAATCTGAACATTTTCAATTTTTGAACATTTAAAATTTTGGAATAATTTTCTGATTTGAACATTTTAAAAATTTGATCCTTTTTAGATTGAAACAATTTTCATATCTAAACTTTTTAAGATTTGGATTTTTGTAGTTTGCATCTCGAGTTGTGCATGCACCTTAAAAGTAAGACTGCAATTGTGGAACAAGCCCAAGGTTTGCTTTCTTTCTCTGGTTTTCATCTTCTCTTCGTTCGTCATTTTCTCGCTGGCCGGCCGAGGTGGTGAGGGTGGGGAAGGATGATTTTGGGCGGTGTGAATGAGAGACAAGTAGGGGCTTTCTCCTCCCGGTGATTTGGTGCGGCACCGGTGAGCGGCCGAGGAGTTGCGACTGATATAGGCATCCCGAATGGACCTGTCGAATAAAGTACCCGAGGATATTTGGAGGCCCACGACTGGAAGCTTTCAAGGCCCAGAAGCCCGGCGAACATCGATAAGGAATCTAGAGTTATATTAGAAATCACGAATCATGTAATCATACGGGAAAGACTCGGATAGCTTGCCAGAGTTTGTAACTTGTATGACACGAAATTCCTCGGCTCTCCCTCCTATATAAAGGGGAGGAGAATCCATCGAGTCTATTGTCAACATACACCCTAGTTTTCTTAGTCGAGCACCTTTTTCGGCTGAACCTTTGAGATCTACTTGCCCTCTACTTTCTACGAAATCCTAAGTCTACAATACGTAGGCGTTGACAAGTTAATCCTTTGTCAATTGGCGCCGTCTATGGGAACTGGAGCTGCAAGGAGGTGATCTCGATGTCATCGTCAACATCATCAACATCATCAACGGCAAGCAACACGATGGACGGAGGTAAACGGATCCAACCTGATCTCAACGATTTTGTTCCTTAGCCTCCCACCCGTTTGCATGCATATGCCGATCTGGAGGAGTCGATGGAGATGTCGTTCGGGAGTTTCCGCTTCCGTGTCAGGAAAGAAGGATCGCATCGTCTCGAAGCACTGATTTTTTGGGGATCGTTAGCGGCCGATTCCGATTTCTCGGGATCATCATCATCGATCGAGTTAGACGACGAGGAGGTTTCACCACCAAGCTTCATCAAGCCCGCCATCGGCGGAGGACTCGCCGATCTATTCGGCGACATGACTTTCGGGTCGTTCACGGATTCTGATCTGTGTAGCGAAGCATCGAGAACTTCGACTTCATCGACATATCTACTTCTATTAGGGAGGTCTTCGCCGGTCTATACAACGGTGTCACCGACCCTGGAGATGATGAAAACGTAACTACAATATATCATCAAGTCTGCGCAATCGGGGAATCAAGCCGCCAAGAGGATGAAGCGTCGGAGGCTTTCGATGATTTGGGCAATCCATACATCAATCCCGCAGATCTTACGCGTGGAACAGGAAACAAATACATCGGGACCGCGCCGCGAGAGAAAGTACGGTTACCACAAGCAGCTTGGGATAGAGCTCAGAAAGCCATGGACGGTACAGAGCCGATGACTACCGCGGCTACAACGGAGCCGCTGCAAGCATATCAATATAAACTCGCTCGTGTTGGACGAGAGTTGGAGAAACAAAGAAGGGCACTCGACGAAAGGAGAGCTGCTGCTTCTGCGTCAACTGCGCACAGGGCCGCCCTGAGTCGATAATCAGGAACCTCGGGAGATAGTCACAGAGACACCCGTGCAAGAAACAGATCGCGATTGGCAAATGTACCTGAGCATGAACGGGAGAACTTGATCCAAAACCTCGATATGTTCTTTATGTCGATAGACACGAGAGGGCACATCATCCCAAAAACACCGGAAGCATACACCCTAGTTTTCTTAGTCGAGCACCTTTTTCGGCTGAACCTTCGAGATCTACTTGCCCTCTACTTTCTACGAAACCCTAAGTCTACAATACATAGGCATTGACAAGTTAATCCCTTGTCAGCGATGTCAAGCCCCTTAGGTGGGGGATGGAATTGTTGGCTCCTCCTGCCGAGGCCCTCGGCACTAAGTATTGTTGGCCACAAAGCTGCATCCTCGGCGTCGTCAACATCGACCTGGCCGGCCGTGGCGGCGAGAAGGCATATGAGGACGGTGACGACAGTGTTGTCCTCTGCTATGGCTAATTATTGTTGCTCTGACTATCTCTGCCCGCCTTCTCCAACCCATGGTAGGAGTGTTGTGATGGAGGGCAGGTTATTCAACATTGACGGAGCCAGCGAGAGTTCTTGTGTCTGGGCTTTCCGAAGCCTGGAAGCAATATCAGCTAGCTTCATCTCGATAGTTGCGTGCCGTTTGTTAACGCCGGTGAGTTCCAGCATCCTATCAACCTCCATTGGAGGACTTCTTCCAGGTCAGCGGCTACGCCCAACGTCAACACTGAAGCAAGTGGTTCCGTCCCTACGGAGGTGCTCGACGGCGGTGCAGCTGACCTCTAGCTCGGTAGAGGAGATAGGAAGGGACCTGATTGCTTCTTAGATCTTTTAGCGAGGTCTTCTACACATATACTTGTTGGAGATATGCCCAAGAGGCAATAATAAAATGGTTATTATAATATATATTTGTGTTTATGATAATGTTTGCATACCATTGATACGTCTCCGACGTATCGATAATTTCTTATGTTCCATGCCACATTATTGATGATACCTACATGTTTTATGCACACTTTATGTCATATTCGTGCATTTTCTGGAACTAACCTATTAACAAGATGCCGAAGAGCCGATTGTCTGTTTTCTGCTGTTTTTGGTTTCGAAATCCTAGTAACGAAATATTCTCGGAATTGGACGAAATCAACGCCCAGGGTCCTATTTTGCCACGAAGCTTCCAGAAGACCGAAGAGGAGTCGAAGTGGGGCCACGAGGCACCGCCACACTAGGGCAGCGCGGCCCGACCCCTGGCCGCGCCAGCCTGGCGTGTGGGGCCCTCGTGTGGCCCCTCGCGTTGCCCTTCCGCCTACTTAAAGCCTCCGTCGCGAAACCCCCAGTACCGAGAGCCACGATACGGAAAACCTTCCAGAGACGCCGCCGCCAATCCCATCTCGGGGGATTCTAGAGATCTCCTCCGGCACCCTGCCGGAGAGGGGATTCATCTCCCGGAGGACTCTTCACCGCCATGGTCGCCTCCGGAGTGATGAGTGAGTAGTTCACCCCTGGACTATGGGTCCATAGCAGTAGCTAGATGGTTGTCTTCTCCTCATTGTGCTTCATTGTTGGATCTTGTGAGCTGCCTAACATGATCAAGATCATCTATCCGTAATGCTATATGTTGTGTTTGTCGGGATCCGATGGATAGAGAATACTATGTTATGTTAATTATCAAGTTATTACCTATGTGTTGTTTATGATCTTGCATGCTCTCCGTTATTAGTAGAGGCTCGGCCAAGTTTTCGCTATTAACTCCAAGAGGGAGTATTTATGCTCGATAGTGGGTTCATGTCTCCGTGAATCGCGGGAGTGACAGAAACCCCTAAGGTTATGGATGTGCTGTTGCCACTAGGGATAAAACATTGATGCTATGTCCGAGGATGTAGTTATTGATTACATTACGCACCATACTTAATGCAATTGTTTGTTGCTTTGCAACTTAATACTGGAAGGGGTTCGGACGATAACCTGAAGGTGGACTTTTTAGGCATAGATGCATGCTGGATGGCGGTCTATGTACTTTGTCGTAATGCCCAATTAAATCTCACTATATTTATCATGACATGTATGTGCATTGTTATGCCCTCTCTATTTGTCAATTGCCCGACTGTAATTTGTTCACCCAACATGCTTTTATCTTATGGGAGAGACACCTCTAGTGAACTATGGACCCCGGTCCATTCTTTTATACTTGAAATACAAATCTGTCTGCAATACTTGTTTTATTGTTTTCTTGCAAACAATCATCTTCCACACAATACGGTTAACCCTTTGTTACGAGCAAGCCGGTGAGATTGACAACATCAACTGTTTCGTTGGGGCAAAGTACTTTGGTTGTGTTGTGCGGGTTCCACGTTGGCGCCGGAATCCCTGGTGTTGCGCCGCACACATCCCGCCGCCATCAACCTTCAACGTGCTTCTTGGCTCCTCCTGGTTCGATAAACCTTGGTTTCTTTCTGAGGGAAAACTTGCTGCTGTGCGCATCATACCTTCCTCTTGTGGTTCCCAACGAACGTGTGAGTTACACGCCATCAAGCTCTTTTTCTGGCGCCGTTGCCGGGGAGATCAAGACACGCTGCAAGGGGAGTCTCCACTTCCCAATCTCTTTACTTTGTTTTTGTCTTGCTTTATTTTATTTACTACTTTATTTGCTGCACTTAAACAAAACACAAAAAAATTAGTTGCTAGCTTTACTTTATTTACTGTCTTGCACTCTTTATCAAAAACACAAAAAAAATTAGTTACTTGCATTTACTTAACTTATTTCATCATGTTTCCTTTTAATTTTACCACAAAAGACATACCGGTAGGACGTGGGTCTATAGTTGGGAGAAACAATATAGAGGAATTTTTCAATCATGTTAGTACCGTTGAAGCTTTTGAAGATAGACACTTGGTAGAACTTGCTCCCACTTATGAAATTGCTGCCGCTGCTTTAGTTCGCATGTTGGAAACTAAATTTGTTAATCTCAATCCTATAATCCAACACATGTTTCTTACACTCGGTGATATGGAAGAAGGGGAAAAGAAAGATTTTGTTTTAGAAACCCTTCTTAGAGAATTTGGTGGTCTAGCAAGAGAGGCTAGAAAGGTCTTTGCTAAATTTAATATGCTTGGTTCTCATACTAATTTTGTTGGTCTCCTTGAAAAAATGGACATGGATAGAATAAAATACACTAATAATGCTAATGATGGTGGGGAGATCAAAGCACCAATACCATGTAAACTCCTAGCTATGAATGATGCACTAGAAAATAACTATGCTTGGCTTGTTCCTGAAAATTTGTTTGATGAGAGTAGCAAGCCCAAGACTAATGAAAAGGGAGACGCTGAAACTTATGTATCCAATATACTATGCTTGGTTGAGAAAACTCCAAACCCCGCTGTAGGTGCACCACCCTTTGATAACACTTGATACACACTTTACGCGCCTAGGCTGAAAGGCGTTAAAGAAAAGCGCTTATGGGAGACAACCCATGTTTTTACTACAGTATTTTTGTTTTGAATTTGAGTCTTGGAAGTTGTTTACTACTGTAGCAACCTCTCCTTATCTTAGTTTTATGTTTTGTTGTGCCAAGTAAAGTCTTTGATAGTAAAGTAAATACTAGATTTGGATTACTGCGCAGAAACAGATTTCTTTGCTGTCACGAATCTGGGTCTAATTATCTGTAGGTAACTCAGAAAATTAAGCAAATTTACGTGAGTGATCCTCAGATATGTACGCAACTTTCATTCAATTTGGGAATTTTCATTTGAGCAAGTCTGGTGCCTTAATAAAATCCATCTTTACGGACTGTTCTGTTTTGACAGATTCTGCCTTTTATTTCGCATTGCCTCTTTTGCTATGTTGGATGAATTTCTTTGATCCATTAATGTCCAGTAGCTTTATGCAATGTCCAGAAGTGTTAAGAATGATTGTGTCACCTCTGAACATGTTAATTTTTATTGTGCACTAACCCTCTAATGAGTTGTTTCGAGTTTGGTGTGGAGGAAGTTTTCAAGGATCAAGAGAGGAGTATGATATAATATGATCAAGGAGAGTGAAAGCTCTAAGCTTGGGGATGCCCCGGTGGTTCACCCCTGCATATATTAAGAAGAATCAAGCGTCTAAGCTTGGGGATGCCCAAGGCATCCCCTTCTTTATCGACAACATTATCAGGTTCCTCCCCTGAAACTATATTTTTATTCAGCCACATCTTATGCACTTTGCTTGAAGCGTTGGTTTGTTTTTGTTTTTGTTTTTGTTTGAATAAAATGGATCCTAGCATTCACTGTATGGGAGAGAGACACGCTCCGCTGTAGCATATGGACAAGTATGTCCTTAGGCTTTACTCATAATATTCATGGCGAAGTTTCTTCTTCGTTAAATTGTTATATGGTTGGAATTGGAAAATACTACATGTAGTAATTCTAAAATTGTCTTGGATAATTTGATACTTGGCAATTGTTGTGCTCATGTTTAAGCTCTTGCATCATATACTTTGCACCCATTAATGAAGAAACGCTTAGAGCTTGCTAATTTGGTTTGCATATTTGGTTTCTCTAGAGTCTAGATAATATCTAGTATTGAGTTTTGAACAACAAGGAAGACGGTGTAGAGTCTTATAATGTTTACAATATGTCTTTTATGTGAGTTTTGCTGCACCGTTCATCCTTGTGTTTGTTTCAAATAACCTTGCTAGCCTAAACCTTGTATCGAGAGGGAATACTTCTCATGCATCCAAAATCCTTGAGCCAACCACTATGCCATCTCGTGTCCACCATATCTACCTACTACATGGTATTTCTCCGCCATTCCAAAGTAAATTGCTTGAGTGCTACCTTTAAAATTCCATCATTCACCTTTGCAATATATAGCTCATGGGACAAATAGCTTAAAAACTATTGTGGTATTGAATATGTACTTATGCACTTTATCTCTTATTAAGTTGCTTGTTGTGCGATAACCATGTTTCTGGGGACGCCATCAACTATTCTTTGTTGAATATCATGTGAGTTGCTATGCATGTCCGTCTTGTCTGAAGTAAGAGAGATCTACCACCTTAATGGTTGGAGCATGCATATTGTTAGAGAAGAACATTGGGCCGCTAACTAAAGCCATGAATCATGGTGGAAGTTTCAGTTTTGGACATATACCCTCAATTTCATATGAGAATAATAATTGTTGCCACATGCTTATGCATTAAAGAGGAGTCCATTATCTGTTGTCCATGTTGTCCCGGTATGGATGTCTAAGTTGAGAATAATCAAAAGCGAGAAATCCAAAATGCGAGCTTTCTCCTTAGACCTTTGTACAGGCGGCATGGAGGTACCCCATTGTGACACTTGGTTAAAACATGTGTATTGCAATGATCCGGTAGTCCAAGCTAATTAGGACAAGGTGCGGGCACTATTAGTATACTATGCATGAGGCTTGCAACTTGTAAGATATAATTTACATAACTCATATGCTTTATTACTACCGTTGACAAAATTGTTTCATGTTTTCAAAATAAAAGCTCTAGCACAAATATAGCAATCGATGCTTTCCTCTTTGAAGGACCATTCTTTTTACTTTTATGTTGAGTCAGTTCACCTATTTCTCTCCACCTCAAGAAGCAAACACTTGTGTGAACTGTGCATTGATTCCTACATACTTGCATATTGCACTTGTTATATTACTCTATGTTGACAATTATCCATGAGATATACATGTTACAAGTTGAAAGAAACCGCTGAAACTTAATCTTCCTTTGTGTTGCTTCAATACCTTTACTTTGATTTATTGCTTTATGAGTTAACTCTTATGCAAGACTTATTGATGCTTGTCTTGAAGTACTATTCATGAAAAGTCTTTGCTTTATGATTCACTAGTTTACTCATGTCATTACCATTATTTTGATCGATGCATTCATTACATATGTTTACAAATAGTATGATCAAGGTTATGATGGCATGTCACTTCAGAAATTATCTTTGTTATCGTTTTACCTGCTCGGGACGAGCGGAACTAAGCTTGGGGATGTTGATACGTCTCCGACGTATCGATAATTTCTTATGTTCCATGCCACATTATTGATGATACCTACATGTTTTATGCACACTTTATGTCATATTCGTGCATTTTCCGGAACTAACCTATTAACAAGATGCCGAAGAGCCGATTCTTGTTTTCTCGCTGTTTTTGGTTTCGTAAATCCTAGTAACGAAATATTCTCGGAATTGGATGAAATCAACGCCCAGGGTCCTATTTTGCCACGAAGCTTCCAGAAGACCGAAGAGGAGTCGAAGTGGGGCCACGAGGCGCCTCCACACTAGGGCGGCGCGGCCTGACCCCTGGCCGCGCCAGCCTGGCGTGTGGGGCCCTCGTGTGGCCCCTCGCGTTGCCCTTCCGCCTACTTAAAGCCTCCGTCGCGAAACCCCCAGTACCGAGAGCCACGATACGGAAAACCTTCCAGAGACGCCGCCGCCGCCAATCCCATCTCGGGGATTCTGGAGATCTCCTCCGGCACCCTGCCGGAGAGGGGATTCATCTCCCGGAGGACTCTTCACCACCATGGTCGCCTCCGGAGTGATGAGTGAGTAGTTCACCCCTGGACTATGGGTCCATAGCAGTAGCTAGATGGTTGTCTTCTCCTCATTGTGCTTCATTGTTGGATCTTGTGAGCTGCCTAACATGATCAAGATCATCTATCCGTAATGCTATATGTTGTGTTTGTCGGGATCCGATGGATAGAGAATACTATGTTATGTTAATTATCAAGTTATAACCTATGTGTTGTTTATGATCTTGCATGCTCTCCGTTATTAGTAGAGGCTCTGGCCAAGTTTTCGCTATTAACTCCATGAGGGAGTATTTATGCTCGATAGTGGGTTCATGTCTCCGTGAATCTGGGGGAATGACAGAAACCCCTAAGGTTATGGATGTGCTGTTGCCACTAGGGATAAAACATTGATGCTATGTCCGAGGATGTAGTTATTGATTACATTACGCACCATACTTAATGCAATTGTCTGTTGCTTTGCAACTTAATACTGGAAGAGGTTCGGACGATAACCTGAAGGTGGAATTTTTAGGCATAGATGCATGCTAGATGGCGGTCTATGTACTTTGTCGTAATGCCCAATTAAATCTCACTATATTTAGCATGACATGTATGTGCATTGTTATGCCCTCTCTATTTGTCAATTGCCCGACTGTAATTTGTTCACCCAACATGCTTTTATCTTATGGGAGAGACACCTCTAGTGAACTGTGGACCCCGGTCCATTCTTTTATACTTGAAATACAAATCTGCTGCAATACTTGTTTTACTTGTTTTCTTGCAAACAATCATCTTCCACACAATACGGTTAACCCTTTGTTACAGCAAGCCGGTGAGATTGACAACCTCATCTGTTTCGTTGGGGCAAAGTACTTTGGTTGTGTTGTGCAGGTTCCACGTTGGCGCCGGAATCCCCGGTGTTGCGCCGCACTACATCCCGCCGCCATCAACCTTCAACGTGCTTCTTGGCTCCTCCTGGTTCGATAAACCTTGGTTTCTTTCTGAGGGAAAACTTGCTGCTGTGCGCATCATACCTTCCTCTTGGGGTTCCCAACGAACGTGTGAGTTACACGCCATCAACCATGCTATAATTGTATTAACCGAAACATTTATACATGTGTGTTATGTAAACAACAAGGAGTCCCTAGTAAGCCTCTTGTATAACTAGCTTGTTGATTAATGGATGATCATGGTTTCGTGATCATGAACATTGGATGTTATTAATAACAAGGTTATGTCATTGGGTGAATGATATAATGGACACACACCCATATGAGCGTAGCATAAGATCAAGTCATTAAGTTCAATTTGCTATAAGCTTTCAATACATAGTTGCCTAAGTCCTTCGACAATGAGATCATGTAAATCACTTACACTGGAAGGGTACTTTGATTACATCAAACGCCATTGCGTAAATGGGTGGTTATAAAGATGGGATTAAGTATTCGGAAAGTGTGAGTTGAAGCATATGGATCAATAGTGGGATTTGTCCATCCTGATGACGGATAGATATACTCTGTCCCGTCGGTGGAATGTCATCCGATTAGCTTGCAAGCATATGATTGGATCATAAGAGATGACATACCACGGTATGAGTAAAGAGTACTTGTCGGTAACGAGGTTGAACAAGGTATGGAGATACCGATGATCGAACCTCGGACAAGTAAAATATCGCGTGACAAAGGGAATTGGCATCGTATGTAAATGGTTCAATCGATCACTAAGTCATTGTGGTGACCCGGCATACCACTGCATGGTGTAGTATGCAAGTCTGATATAACACCAATGAAACACCGTTCCACTAGTATTATATCGCTCAGAGTGGTACAACAGAAACATATGCGGGTCCAAGGCATGTCTATAGAATTACAACATTGACTCGTTACATAAGATCATCACAACCTCCTACTTTACAATGAGGTAAAACCGCAAATAAACTCCAGAAGAACGACTCGTAGTCTATTCTTATCACGGACTCTATTTGTAGAGTATTTGACTAGCTATAGGGGCTATGAATAGATTCTAGCTAAATAGGAGCTAGGTTTAGGAAGCTAGTTCCCTTCTATGGCTAAACTAGGTTTTCTCCTTGTTGGATGTGGTATCTGACTCTTCTGACAGGTTCCTGTCCCTTGAAGTAGTTGTTGACTCCTCGGCCTTCGAGTTGCACTGTAGATCCTCCTTCGATGCCTCCATATCTAAGCAGGGGATTTAAGAGTGGGATGAGTACGAGCGTACTCAACAAGTTCATTATAGGAAAGAGGTGTTTAATGCACTAGCTACGGCATTAGACCGGAAAGTCTAATACCAATGCAGGTTTTCATAATCATTTCTTCAAGAGGTTGCTTTTATTCGGAAGAACTATGTCCGTCAGCCTTCACCGGTTTACTAGAACTTCATGGAGCTCCTTTCCGGCCGCGTTCGCAGTTCCATATCCCGGAACAGGGAGTGACAGGTCACGGTTCTTTACACTCGCAGAGGTGTGTTGCTTTACCCATAAGAGATCTTAACCTTGGTGCCAACCGGGCATATGTTCCCGTCCACACTTCCTTTGGTGTGAGGCCCGGTATAAGGTCTAGCCAATCATGTTCCTCCGCTACCTCGGACACCCACCCTTTGTTGCATGCCCCGACCCTGGGTCCTCGCCGGTCCCATTATTCCCATAGATTTCGGGGTGGACCCCGACCACGACGACGATCCGGGATCGAACCAAACTCCTTCGCCGGTAGCTGCAACCCATCATAGACCGCAATACCGTGGGGACTTAAGGCCTCCCCAGCCAACCGCTTGCACTTCGAGCGACAAGTGTCTACGGACTATGCCGTGGGGACTTAAGGCTTCCCCAGCCAACCGCTTGCCCTGACAGACACAAGTGTCTACGGTAAAGCGCATCCGTTGATGAACGAGAGGTGGAAACACTTTTGACTACTCCGTCCCACTCCGGATCTTATGGTTAACACGGGTATTACGGCACAAGAATCACTCGGCGACATTTGTTGTTTAATCCTAGATGGATATAAACCCGTGCAATGGAACCTCCACCATATCAACACAATCCATGGTTCCATTGCCCACCACATAGTCATATTCATAGTTATGAAAGTAGTGGTTTTGATTTTTATGCAATAGTGATAACCATAGTACTTTGCAAGTAATTTGATAAAGATAATCAAATGACATGAGCAAGTGATGAACTTGCCTTTCTTGACTGCAAGATTATGCAGTCAAGGTCTTCGATACGTAATAACTCCAAATTCTGAAATAGCATCATCGTCCGGTAAGGACGATGTTTAAAAGATTGGCAATGATGCAATAATGCATAAGTATGAGATGCAATCGCTCTAAGCGTGATCTAACCCCGATGATTTAGGATTAGTGGGTGGTAATGATTAGTTCAGGATGTGTTGCACTTTTAGAGTGATTCACAAACAAGGTTCTTATTCAGGGTTGTGTAGTTTTAAAATCGTAAGCAAGTGGTAAAATGCATAGTAACAATCATACACACCCAGGAATAGTAATTGTATAATAAGTAAAGAACAAGTTGTCAATTTTAAGCCCTATAATGCATGGTTGATAATTACTTATTATATAGTTCAAAAGAATAACTTTTGAAGAACATGTCCTTTAATGAAGAACAAGTATGATAATTAGGTTTGTGGGGTTCTCTGGTTTTCTATGGTTCTAATTGGTTTCTGGAGTAAGTAGTAGATGGATCACAACCAAGTTGGATTCATCAATAATTAGGGCTTGTAAGGTTTTAGTGAAGCATAAGCATCTTAAGCAATTATTGGTTGCTATCATGGGGATATATCTTAGTGGTAATAGATAGCTAGGATTTATAGGTCCTGTTAGGCGGTGGTTGATGATGACTCTCTGTTTACTTCAAAAGAATAACTTTTGAAGAACATACTTCTTAAGTAATAAGAAGTATTGCAATTAGGGTTGAGGTTGTCAAGGGTTTGCTATTGGATTCACTAAGTAAGGAATGGTGGTTTCCTAAGTAGGATGTTCAATAATTATCTCACACTAATAGGGTTTAGTGTGTATGGAATAGGATGCACAAAGTGGCCATGTTTGCATTTAGGGTTCATCACAATGTTGTGATGCTAAGTAAGGATATTGGTTTTGATAATAGGAGCTAGGGTTTAGACTTGGTTGATCCTACTTGATCAACTAGGTTGGATAGGTATGCATACATGGAATACAAAATTATTGATAATAGGGCTCCTACATTTTATGTGGCATGGCAAGTATTTAATTGCTAATTATAGTTCTATGAATCAAAAGGAAATACATGATCTCATGTTATATCTAAGGTTTAAGTTTTAGAAACAATTTATGGTTCCTATTGATTAATGGAGCTAGTGTTCTTAATGGCATTAGGGTTTTAGAATTCACATGATATTAAGGAACTACTATTTCATGTATAATGGAACTAGAGTTTCCTAATTACCATTTAGTTCTTAAGTTAATAACTTCATGATAAGGTTGAAGTTATTAATCACTTTATAATAAACATAAGATTGGATTTGGCATTTTATTATTTTTAAAGAATTAATAATTAAGGTAATTATTAATTAGGGTTTTAAATCCTCCTAATAAGGATTTAATAAGTTAATAGTAAAGGAAAATTAATTTTAATGTTTTCCTTATTTACTTACTGGTTTTTATTTATTTTAGGAAGTTTTCCTAATTATTGAATTTTAATTGAATTTAGAATTAGTGTATAAGGCTTAAATAACAAGTATTAAATAATTGAATTTTTATTAAAAATATATATTTCATTTTATATTTTTATTGGATAGATTTTATTTTAAGGATCATTTTGATATCTCATTTGGATTTTTCTGAGTTATGATGGATTTTCTAAATTATTTCAAAGTTTCAGACATTTTCTGTAATTTGAAATAAACTGAAAACAACTAAATGTACCCGGCTAATGTACCCACAGCCACTGGCTAGTGGGCCAGTGGTCCACGTCAGGCGCCACCGTGGCGTCGATGTGGCAGGGAAATGGCTGGCCGACGGCCAGTCGCCGATGGTCGCCGGTGTTCCCGGGTTCCTGCGAGGGCGTGTGTGTGCTCAGTCGAACGAGGGCGACGAGACAAACCTACTGGTGGTGGCGCCGCCTCCAAATGGTCGCCGGAGCTTGGCCGGCGGCGAGACCGAGCGGCAGAGCTCACGGGCCTACGATGCAGGGCATGCTACGGGATGCAATCGAGCGAGCTACGCATGCTAGGAGGATCAGTGGCTCACCAGGAGCACGCAGGGCTTGACGGCGTGGCTTGCGGTGGTCTGGTTCGCCGGATTTCATGGCGCCGGTCGTCGGAGAGATGAGCTCGGTGAGGATGCTCTGAGGGGTTTCGGCTCGATTCCTCCCGCACCGTGACCATGTCGACCATGGCGGTGCTGATGGTGGTCACGACGAGGTCCGGGGAGGCTCCAAACGACGGCGAGAGGTGGTGGTCTGAGGGTTAGGGTTTCGGCATTGGGGAGAAATTATGCGAGAGGAGGAAGAAATGGAGGTCTCCCGTGCATTTTATACGTCCTTGGGCGTGCGCCGGCGGTCAACCACCGCGGCGGCGACCGCGGGACGTGGAGTTCTCGTCGCGGTGGCGAGCTCCCGTGCGTCCGAGTGAAGGAGACGAAGACGACGACGTCCTCCTCATCTTTATCCACGCGAAGAGGTACATGGGCCGCGATGGGCTGTGGCCGGGCTGGCGGTGCTGGGCTGCTTGGTGGGCTACACGGCCGGGTAAGGTCCTTTTCTCTTTTCCTTTTATTTCTGTTTTCATTTTTTAGTTTTGAATTCTGTTTTGAATTCATATTTGAATTATTTTCTATTTTGCAGGTGTTGCTCATTTCATTCATACCGGAATTAGTTCAGGATACTGTATAGTCTTTAGTGGCGTATTAGCAATTTTCATATGACACTATAACTATGGTTTAATAATTAGTATTGGTATTTGGATTAAATTTCCATTTAGGTATGCATTTATGTGTTCTTTAAAATTCCTTTTTGCTTCTTGGTTATGAATCTCTTCTGAATTATTAGGGTGGATAATTTCTATTCAAAGCATTTTGAAGATCATTAGGAAGTCTTGGTTTCTTATTTGGGAGTGTTTTCCACTTGCAAATAATTTTATGTGAACACTTATTTATTAAGGTCTTGTAAGATTCACTATAATCCTATTTCAAGGTTAACACTAGTATTATATTTTGATAACACCTTGAAATGCCTAAAGTAGATATTACTCTCATCATGGTTTGGTCTTGGTTATAATGATAAGTGGTTGATCACCACACATGGTTTAACTATCAAATATGTTCTAGGTTTTAGTCTCCCCTATGCATGATAATAGAGTTACTTGCTTAATATTTGATGTTTTCCTTTAGTTATTAAGGATTTGAGAATTGGTTTTGTCTTCTACCAATAGACTTCTAGTATTATCCTTGATTTATCGTTGAAGTAACTAAAGTGGTTATGGTTCTTTTTATAGTTAACTTTGGTTATAAGGATGAATGGTTTCTCATCATATGAAGTATAGAGTTTACCCTAAGGTTTTCTTATGTTCTTTTGTTGAGGAATAAATGGAATGTAGATTTGATAGGATTCTACTTATGATCACCAAGTGATTCACAAGTTAAGGTTGGGATATCAGCCTAAGGTTGCTTACTAGTTACCTCCCTATGATTTCATGTTGTGAATAACATCTACTTATCATATAGGGTTTAACTTATAGCTTATTCTTCTATTTCTCCAAAGTATGGTCATGGAATTATTATGAGCAATTTATTCTCAATGACTTCTACTCCCAATTCTTAGGGTATATGATTATTACCCAATTGTGATAATCATGCATGGTATAGGCTTCCTAAAGTATTCTAGAAGTATTTGAATATGGTTATACTAATTACCCCTCTCACTCCACAAGGACTTGGATTATAATCTAGGGTGCTACTCAATGAATGATGATGTGATTATCTAAATATGTGGTCTTCCTAAGAATTCTACCTTGCTATCTTCTGTAGCTTGTTCTTCAGGAATTCTGATAAACCTGCATCTTGTGGCATGCCTCCACCTCCTAGCTGCTTCATCTTGATCCTAACTATTTTATGGAGTGGCTCAATGTGTTGGTCTTCTTGCATCAAGGTGCAAGATGATGAAATGGATGGAGTGTGAGGCTCCTTTTATAGGCTTGGGCATGCTCTAGTAACATGACACATGGGTGGATGACTCTTGCTTTAATTTGTTGAGTAAGGTGCTTGGTTGTCATGCTCTCATCCATAGCAATCCTTTAAGCATGAGGTGGCATAGCTTAGGACTCAAGCTATGTAGATATTTTCATCCTATGTGGCATTGAGATTATCCTCTCATGTGATTTATTTTTGGATAGCCAAGTGGCTTTTGTTACTAAATATCTTGTGAATGATTTTATGCTTGTGACTGAGTCACTATATCATATGTGATTGTATTTATATTATTATTGGGATCAAAATGTCAAAGATAAGGATTATACCCCAATTTTGAATGATGATGTTTGATTTCACCAAGGCATGATCATATGAGTTTCTAAATACTCATAGTTTATTTTATTCAAATAGTTTGAACTATAATTCGTAATGTAAACGAATTTAGTTTTGTGATATTCCACATATTTAATAAGTTATGATTGAAATCAGAAGGTGTGGCTTTTATGCACTTAGGTCCTTGTGTTTTGCTATATTTGGTATTTAGTTTTATAGTGAATTCAATTGTACCTCAAGGTAGTTGCTTAACTTTTAAGTGTTAACAATTTAGAGTGTGCTTCTTATCTCTTTAATGGTTATATACCTCTCCCATCTCTAGGGTTTAATGATAAGCTTTTGTTAGTGTTAAGTTCAAGAGTTTAGTTCAAGATATACCATGAGGTTCATGGTAGGACTATTTATTTGTTTAAGACATGGAAAAGATAAGTTAAGAATAGTTTCTCCATTTTATTGTTACTTGATTTCCAATTGAATAGATGTTCATATGTTATGGCAAGGAATACCATATTATGATCTTTAATAAGATCAAGTAGTTGATCCTTGTTTCATATGTTCTTGTGTTGGTTTTAATTCCATTTGATCTAATCCCTTAGATCAAATTATCTCTACCCAAAACAAGGTTTTAGCAAAGTCACATTGAGGTTTATAACGCTTGACTTGATGAGCTACTTCAATTCCACCAAGGTCAAGTGAAACTTCAGTTGTTGTGACTGTTTTACTTTAAAGCGCGAAAATTCCCCAGATTTTCTATGCATGAATGCAATGCACACATCTGTTTCCTCTATTTTTGTAACCCCATTACCTGGGATATTACAGTCTCTACCCCTTAAACTAAACTTCGTCCTCGAAGTTTGAACTCTCTCACGTTTCGGAGTGTGGATCTGACTTGTGCAGACTAAATCTTTTCTCGAACTCCATGGTGATCTTACTCGGATATAATTGAGTACATCCCTTGTCCAGATTCTTCCTGGAATCCATTAGTGTTTGACATCAAGCAACTATTACTTCCTTTACTTCCATGATTTCCTCTAATATTATAAGCTTGTTTCCTTTCTCATTGAATATTCAATGATTGGGACTTATTCTTGTACTGACAGTCTTAATTGAGGACTAATTGGATAACAATCTCCTATTTGATAAAATAGGTCTTTGTTTTTCCCTTACTCCCAAAATTGCAGTAATGGTACTTAATGAGGTCCTAACTATGGAATTGGTCGTGATGGTTTATTTTCCTAAGAATGGATTAGACTCATTTAGTCCATCCAATCATGGTTTATAGTTGATACCTCTAACTATTTTGGGTTATTTAGGTTCCATGAAAGGAATCATTCAAATAGACTTTAGTTTTGGTATGGTCAATCTACTTCAGTCTTTGGCCTTCTTGAGCTGTATTTGGTCTATGGTGTTTTCTTCGTCCAACTTCTTTATGCTTGACTTACTTGAGCTTTCATACTTCTGAGTAAATACTACTCACTTTCTCAAGTTATAGTCCACTTCTTACTTCCTCGAGGTATAAATCTCGGCTTCTGGTCTGACATTCTTCTGAAAGTATTGTTCAATAATCTTATGAAAATAAGATCAAACTTCCTCTCAGTTCAGACCTTCTTCATCTATCCTGCTCAAAATATTGAGTTATTGTACATCCAACTCAATCTTTACTCTACCCCTTAGAGTTTTCTTATGGTCTTCAATTCCTTTTATTCCAACCATTGGATTGATGGTTAGAATATTGGTCTAGGTGTAGCGTATGGTTTATATTCTTCTAAGGTCTTGTGAAGAATCCTTGTGGTGTATCCACTCAATTGTGGATATCCAACAAGAATCCTTCGACTGAATGATTATAGGTCATTGTTATTTGGCTAATAAGGTTTTATTTGTTCACAAACTTTTGTTACAAATAATTAAATCGTGGACTATTTGTAATACCAACTGATACCAGCAGTGGTTATTATACCAACTGTGGCTATTTGATATCTAAAAATGGATTCTATTATAGGTTCTGATCAACTGGACGCGACATTTTCTACTTTATCTCGCAGTATTGATACTATACCAATTGTGGTCTTCTGATATCAACTATGGTCTTCTTATAACTGCTATAGTTTCATAAATCATTTTCCTTCATTCAGGGTTATTTTGCAAGAAAACCACTAGCTGACACTATGAATATAGTATCCTAAGTGATTTCCCATGCATCCCCTCTTCCATGTTGACTATGGATCTGCTTGAGCTTCACCATAATCACCAGATTTCTCACCTTCATGCTTCTCATGTACTAAAGTACTCCTCTGTTCAGGTAAGCATGAGTTTCTGATTGTACTTCCTTCAGAGTATTGTGGTTACTTTCCACAACTTTACTTCCTTTCTCTGATGAACCTTCATCTTGTCTTCGGAATCTTCCAGAATTCGTCACTTCCTCACACGAATACCATTACCCTCTAGATCTATAGCATTAAGTAAAAACTTGATATTGCAACATGCATTTGCATATCAAAGTCAAACTTCATGTATGGATCTAGTCAAACAATGAAAATCCAATAAAATCCAAGAAGATTCAGCTTTGTGCATATAATACACACCATCATAAGCCCGAATATAATAGTTGAGTAAAACATCTCGAAACATCAGGCTCTGATGTGTAGTACATAACACCACATAATATAGGTTTATATTGTGATACTTAGCACTAATATATTGAATTCTACTATTTGTCTCAACTTTTACCTTAATTGCACAGTTGCAATGAGATAAACTTGATACAAAGTGGTCTAGAATAGTTGTGGTTGACCTAAAGTTCTTTGGAAGAATTAACTTAGCTTCCATTTTGTTGAGGACTACTTCACATGATATATCTGGGTTCTAACATTGCTACTTTAAACACCTATTTATTAGGATATATCTCATATACTTCTAAGTGTTTATACTATCATAAGACTATGGTTATGATGTGCTTGGCACACTTCTTATTGTTTTGGAACACAGTTCTTGCACTATTGTCTGGCTTCTTATTGTACTTCTTCTAAGTATTTATGATGTTCTATTCCATCACTTAATTAATCTCAAGTGAATCATATGTGATTACTATTTCTACCATGTGAGTAGGCATATTTTATTCCTATCTCTCTTCCTTACCTCCCATGATTGACTCATCATGGTCTATACTACCTCATATGACTCATAGTTATCACTTACTATCAATTGTTTCACATATCTAGATAGTTTTACTTACTCATTACTTAACTTGGTCTACATCTTCTATTAGGATATCTAAATTATCTTCATCAATTGATATAATTCCTATTACCAGTCTGGATAACTCTTACTTAAGTATAACATATGTTGGTACACATCTTCCAATAGGATATCTTCCTTAAGGTTGTATCCTCTCTTTGGACTACCATGTATTGTATACCAACTGGGGTCTACTCATCTATTCTTTTAAGGACTTCATGAGGTACTACATGTTTGGGATTAGCTGACTAACTTTACTTTATCTTGGTAAGTTAGGTAAGAAATGTTGACTCAAGTGTGTCATGATTATTCTCAAGTGAATATCCATCTCAAGTCATAAGAAGTATTTGGTTTAACTAAGACAACTTCCTATAGACACTACCAATCCTATAGGTCTCCTTTAAAGGGTTTTAATCCTAAGGTCAAAGCATTTGCTCGATACCAACTGTGGTGACCCGGCATACCACCGCATGGTGTAGTATGCAAGTCCGATATAACACCAATGAAACACCGTTCCACTAGTATTATATCGCTCAGAGTGGTACAACAGAAACATATGCGGGTCCAAGGCATGTCTATAGAATTACAACATTGACTCTGTTACATAAGATCATCACAACCTCCTACTTTACAATGAGGTAAAACTGCAAATAAACTCCAGAAGAACGACTCGTAGTCTAGTCTTATCACGAACTCTATTTGTAGAGTATTTGACTAGCTATAGGGGCTATGAATAGATTCTAGCTAAATAGGAGCTAGGTTTAGGAAGCTAGTTCCCTTCTATGGCTAAACTAGGTTTTCTCCTTGTTGGATGTGGTATTCGACTCTTCCGACGGGTTCTGTCCCTTGAAGTAGTTGTTGACTCCTCGGCCTTCGAGTTGCACTCGTAGATCCTCCTTCGATGCCTCCATATCTAAGCGGGGATTTAAGAGTGGGATGAGTACGAGCGTACTCAACAAGTTCATTATAGGAAAGAGGTGTTTAATGCACTAGCTACGGCATTAGACCGGAAAGTCTAATACCAATGCAGGTTTTCATAACCATTTCTTCAAAAGGTTGCTTTTATTCGGAAGAACTATGTCCGTCAGCCTTCACCGGTTTACTAGAACTTCATGGAGCTCCTTTCCGGCCGCGTTCGCAGTTCCATATCCCGGAACGGGGAGTGACGAGTCACGGTTCTTTACACTCTGCAGAGGTGTGTTGCTTTACCCATAAGAGATCTTAACCTTGGTGCCAACCGGGCATATGTTCCCGTCCACACTTCCTTTGGTGTGAGGCCCGGTATAAGGTCTAGCCAATCATGTTCCTCCGCTACCTCGGACACCCACCCTTTGTTGCATGCCCCGACCCTGGGTCCTCGCCGGTCCCATTATTCCCATAGATTTCAGGGTGGACCCCGACCACGACGACGATCCGGGATCGAACCAAACTCCTTCGCCGGTAGCTGCAACCCATCATAGACCGCAATACCGTGGGGACTTAAGGCCTCCCCAGCCAACCGCTTGCACTTCGAGCGACAAGTGTCTACGGACTATGCCGTGGGGACTTAAGGCTTCCCCAGCCAACCGCTTGCCCTGACAGACACAAGTGTCTACGGTAAAGCGCATCCGTTGATGAACGAGAGGTGGAAACACTTTTGACTACTCCGTCCCACTCCGGATCTTATGGTTAACACGGGTATTACGGCACAAGAATCACTGGCGACATTTGTTGTTTAATCCTAGATGGATATAAACCCGTGCAATGGAACCTCCACCATATCAACACAATCCATGGTTCCATTGCCCACCACATAGTCATATTCATAGTTATGAAAGTAGTGGTTTTGATTTTTATGCAATAGTGATAACCATAGTACTTTGCAAGTAATTTGATAAAGATAATCAAATGACATGAGCAAGTGATGAACTTGCCTGTCTTGACCGCAAGATTATGCGAGTCAAGGTCTTCGATACGTAATAACTCCAAATTCTGAAATAGCATCATCGTCCGGTAAGGACGATGTTTAAAAGATTGGCAATGATGCAATAATGCATAAGTATGAGATGCAATCGCTCTAAGCGTGATCTAACCCCGATGATTTAGGATTAGTGGGTGGTAATGATTAGTTCAGGATGTGTTGCACTTTTAGAGTGATTCACAAACAAGGTTCTTATTCAGGGTTGTGTAGTTTTAAAATCGTAAGCAAGTGGTAAAATGCATAGTAACAATCATACACACCCAGGAATAGTAATTGTATAATAAGTAAAGAACAGTTGTCAATTTTAAGCCCTATAATGCATGGTTGATAATTACTTATTATATAGTTCAAAAGAATAACTTTTGAAGAACATGTCCTTTAATGAAGAACAAGTATGATAATTAGGTTTGTGGGGTTCTCTGGTTTTCTATGGTTCTAATTGGTTTCTGGAGTAAGTAGTAGATGGATCACAACCAAGTTGGATTCATCAATAATTAGGGCTTGTAAGGTTTTAGTGAAGCATAAGCATCTTAAGCAATTATTGGTTGCTATCATGGGGATATATCTTAGTGGTAATAGATAGCTAGGATTTATAGGTCCTGTTAGGCAGGGTTGATGATGACTCTCTGTTTACTTCAAAAGAATAACTTTTGAAGAACATACTTCTTAAGTAATAAGAAGTATTGCAATTAGGGTTGAGGTTGTCAAGGGTTTGCTATTGGATTCACTAAGTAAGGAATGGTGGTTTCCTAAGTAGGATGTTCAATAATTATCTCACACTAATAGGGTTTAGTGTGTATGGAATAGGATGCACAAAGTGGCCATGTTTGCATTTAGGGTTCATCACAATGTTGTGATGCTAAGTAAGGATATTGGTTTTGATAATAGGAGCTAGGGTTTAGACTTGGTTGATCCTACTTGATCAACTAGGTTGGATAGGTATGCATACATGGAATACAAAATTATTGATAATAGGGCTCCTACATTTTATGTGGCATGGCAAGTATTTAATTGCTAATTATAGTTCTATGAATCAAAAGGAAATACATGATCTCATGTTATATCTAAGGTTTAAGTTTTAGAAACAATTTATGGTTCCTATTGATTAATGGAGCTAGTGTTCTTAATGGCATTAGGGTTTTAGAATTCACATGATATTAAGGAACTACTATTTCATGTATAATGGAACTAGAGTTTCCTAATTACCATTTAGTTCTTAAGTTAATAACTTCATGATAAGGTTGAAGTTATTAATCACTTTATAATAAACATAAGATTGGATTTGGCATTTTATTATTTTTAAAGAATTAATAATTAAGGTAATTATTAATTAGGGTTTTAAATCCTCCTAATAAGGATTTAATAAGTTAATAGTAAAGGAAAATTAATTTTAATGTTTTCCTTATTTACTTACTGGTTTTTATTTATTTTAGGAAGTTTTCCTAATTATTGAATTTTAATTGAATTTAGAATTAGTGTATAAGGCTTAAATAACAAGTATTAAATAATTGAATTTTTATTAAAAATATATATTTCATTTTATATTTTTATTGGATAGATTTTATTTTAAGGATCATTTTGATATCTCATTTGGATTTTTCTGAGTTATGATGGATTTTCTAAATTATTTCAAAGTTTCAGACATTTTACGTAATTTGAAATAAACTGAAAACAACTAAATGTACCCGGCTAATGTACCCACAGCCACTGGCTAGTGGGCCAGTGGTCCACGTCAGGCGCCACCGTGGCGTCGATGTGGCAGGGAAATGGCTGGCCGACGGCCAGTCGCCGATGGTCGCCGGTGTTCCCGGGTTCCTCGCGAGGGCGTGTGTGTGCTCGGTCGAACGAGGGCGACGAGACAAACCTACCGGGTGGTGGCGCCGCCTCCAAATGGTCGCCGGAGCTTGGCCGGCGGCGAGACCGAGCGGCAGAGCTCACGGGCCTACGATGCAGGGCATGCTACGGGATGCAATCGAGCGAGCTACACATGCTAGGAGGATCAGTGGCTCACCAGGAGCACGCAGGGCTTGACGGCGTGGCTTGCGGTGGTCTGGTTCGCCGGATTTCATGGCGCCGGTCGTCGGAGAGATGAGCTCGGTGAGGATGCTCTGAGGGGTTTCGGCTCGATTCCTCCCGCACCGTGACCATGTCGACCATGGCGGTGCTGATGGTGGTCACGACGAGGTCCGGGGAGGCTCCAAACGACGGCGAGAGGTGGTGGTCTGAGGGTTAGGGTTTCGGCATTGGGGAGAAATTATGCAGAGGAGGAAGAAATGGAGGTCTCCCGTGCATTTTATACGTCCTTGGGCGTGCGCTGGCGGTCAACCACTGCGGCGGCGACCGCGGGACGTGGAGTTCTCGTCGCGGTGGCGAGCTCCCGTGCGTCCAGTGAAGGAGACGAAGACGACGACGTCCTCCTCATCTTTATCCACGCGAAGAGGTACATGGGCCGCGATGGGCTGTGCTGGGCTGGCGGTGCTGGGCTGCTTGGTGGGCTACACGGCCAGGTAAGGTCCTTTTCTCTTTTCCTTTTATTTCTGTTTTCATTTTTTAGTTTTGAATTCTGTTTTGAATTCATATTTGAATTATTTTCTATTTTGCAGGTGTTGCTCATTTCATTCATACCAGAATTAGTTCAGGATACTGTATAGTCTTTAGTGGCGTATTAGCAATTTTCATATGACACTATAACTATGGTTTAATAATTAGTATTGGTATTTGGATTAAATTTCCATTTAGGTATGCATTTATGTGTTCTTTAAAATTCCTTTTTGCTTCTTGGTTATGAATCTCTTCTGAATTATTAGAGTGGATAATTTCTATTCAAAGCATTTTGAAGATCATTAGGAAGTCTTGGTTTCTTATTTGGGAGTGTTTTCCACTTGCAAATAATTTTATGTGAACACTTATTTATTAAGGTCTTGTAAGATTCACTATAATCCTATTTCAAGGTTAACACTAGTATTATATTTTGATAACACCTTGAAATGCCTAAAGTAGATATTACTCTCATCATGGTTTGGTCTTGGTTATAATGATAAGTGGTTGATCACCACACATGGTTTAACTATCAAATATGTTCTAGGTTTTAGTCTCCCCTATGCATGATAATAGAGTTACTTGCTTAATATTTGATGTTTTCCTTTAGTTATTAAGGATTTGAGAATTGGTTTTGTCTTCTACCAATAGACTTCTAGTATTATCCTTGATTTATCGTTGAAGTAACTAAAGTGGTTATGGTTCTTTTTATAGTTAACTTTGGTTATAAGGATGAATGGTTTCTCATCATATGAAGTATAGAGTTTACCCTAAGGTTTTCTTATGTTCTTTTGTTGAGGAATAAATGGAATGTAGATTTGATAGGATTCTACTTATGATCACCAAGTGATTCACAAGTTAAGGTTGGGATATCAGCCTAAGGTTGCTTACTAGTTACCTCCCTATGATTTCATGTTGTGAATAACATCTACTTATCATATAGGGTTTAACTTATAGCTTATTCTTCTATTTCTCCAAAGTATGGTCATGGAATTATTATGAGCAATTTATTCTCAATGACTTCTACTCCCAATTCTTAGGGTATATGATTATTACCCAATTGTGATAATCATGCATGGTATAGGCTTCCTAAAGTATTCTAGAAGTATTTGAATATGGTTATACTAATTACCCCTCTCACTCCACAAGGACTTGGATTATAATCTAGGGTGCTACTCAATGAATGATGATGTGATTATCTAAATATGTGGTCTTCCTAAGAATTCTACCTTGCTATCTTCCGTAGCTTGTTCTTCAGGAATTCGATAAACCTGCATCTTGTGGCATGCCTCCACCTCCTAGCTGCTTCATCTTGATCCTAACTATTTTATGGAGTGGCTCAATGTGTTGGTCTTCTTGCATCAAGGTGCAAGATGATGAAATGGATGGAGTGTGAGGCTCCTTTTATAGGCTTGGGCATGCTCTAGTAACATGACACATGGGTGGATGACTCTTGCTTTAATTTGTTGAGTAAGGTGCTTGGTTGTCATGCTCTCATCCATAGCAATCCTTTAAGCATGAGGTGGCATAGCTTAGGACTCAAGCTATGTAGATATTTTCATCCTATGTGGCATTGAGATTATCCTCTCATGTGATTTATTTTTGGATAGCCAAGTGGCTTTTGTTACTAAATATCTTGTGAATGATTTTATGCTTGTGACTGAGTCACTATATCATATGTGATTGTATTTATATTATTATTGGGATCAAAATGTCAAAGATAAGGATTATACCCCAATTTTGAATGATGATGTTTGATTTCACCAAGGCATGATCATATGAGTTTCTAAATACTCATAGTTTATTTTATTCAAATAGTTTGAACTATAATTCGTAATGTAAACGAATTTAGTTTTGTGATATTCCACATATTTAATAAGTTATGATTGAAATCAGAAGGTGTGGCTTTTATGCACTTAGGTCCTTGTGTTTTGCTATATTTGGTATTTAGTTTTATAGTGAATTCAATTGTACCTCAAGGTAGTTGCTTAACTTTTAAGTGTTAACAATTTAGAGTGTGCTTCTTATCTCTTTAATGGTTATATACCTCTCCCATCTCTAGGGTTTAATGATAAGCTTTTGTTACTGTTAAGTTCAAGAGTTTAGTTCAAGATATACCATGAGGTTCATGGTAGGACTATTTATTTGTTTAAGACATGGAAAAGATAAGTTAAGAATAGTTTCTCCATTTTATTGTTACTTGATTTCCAATTGAATAGATGTTCATATGTTATGGCAAGGAATACCATATTATGATCTTTAATAAGATCAAGTAGTTGATCCTTGTTTCATATGTTCTTGTGTTGGTTTTAATTCCATTTGATCTAATCCCTTAGATCAAATTATCTCTACCCAAAACAAGGTTTTAGCAAAGTCACATTGAGGTTTATAACGCTTGACTTGATGAGCTACTTCAATTCCACCAAGGTCAAGTGAAACTTCGATTCATCGTGACTGTTTTACTTTAAAGCGCGAAAATTCCCGCATTTTCTATGCATGAATGCAATGCACACATCTGTTTCCTCTATTTTTGTAACCCCATTACCTGGGATATTACAGTCATCGTTGAATAAGTGGGAGTCATTATGGATCTCCAGATCCCGCTATTGGTTATTGCTCGGAGAGGAGTCTCGACCATGTCTACATAGTTCACGAACCGTAGGGTGACGCGCTTAAGGTTCGATGTCGCATAAGTAGATTCGGAATATGAGATGGAGTCCGAAGTTTTTGTTCGGAGTCTCGGATGGGATTCAGGACATCACAAGTAGGTCCGGAATGATCCGGAGAATAAGATTCATATATGGGAAGTCATTTTCCAGGGTTCGGGAAAAAGTCCGATGTTTTGACCGGAGCTTCTAGAAGGTTCTAGAGGGCCACCAGTGGGCCCACCACCCCGGGAGAGGCCACGTAGGCGCCACATGGCATAGTGGGGCCTGCCCACTATGACATGTGGGCCCAGGCCGGCCTACCCCTTAGAGATAAGATCTATCTCTTAATTTAAATGGTTTAAATCTAGAGAGAAGATCTATCTCTAAAATGAAGTGTTTAAACGAAGAGATAAGGGGAAGGCTTGAGGGGGAAGAAAAGTCTCCCCCCCATGTGCCGGCCAAGGGATAGGTGGGGCCCAGGGGGAACCCTAGGCCGATCCCTCCCCCTATATAAAGAGGGGAGGGGGTGGCCGACAACACACCAATCCAGAAACCCTGGCCGCCCCCTCTCTTCCTCCTCCATATACTGCGTAGGCTTAAGCGAAGCCCTGCAGTAATTCTTCTCCACCACCACCACCACGCCGTCGTGATGCTGGGATTCCGTGGAGATCTACCACACCTCCTCTGCCCGCTGGAACGGGGAGAGGAAGGGGCTTCATCGACACCGTACGCGCGACTGAGTACGGAAGTGCTGCCGGATTGCAGCACCGAGGACGATCGTCTACACCAACAACGAGATCTAATCTCGTAGGCTTTGGAAATCTTCGAGGGTTAGTCTCATATCAATCTCGTTGCTCCGATCTTGTAGATTAGATCTTGGGTGTTCCAAAGATTAGATCTTGGATTTATTCGTCTTGCGGTAGGAATTTTTTTGTTTTCTATGCTACGAACCCCAACAGTGGTATAAGAGCCATGTCTATGCATAGATCTGTTGCACGAGTAGAACACAATGGTTTTGTGGGCGTGGATGCTTTTGTTGCTTTAGTTTGTGTACTTTGCATCTTGCGGGATGGTGGGATGAAGCGGCCCGGGCTAACTTTACATGACCGCGTCTCATGAGACTTGCTCCACGCTTGACATGCAACTTGTATTGCATAAGTGGCTTTGCGGGTGTCTGTCTCTCCCACCATAGTGAAGATTCCAATTTGCACTTTCTATTGTCAACACTAGTATCACCGTTGTGATTCATGTTTGTAGGTAGATTGGATCTTAATCGAAAACCCTAAACCACGTAAAATATGCAAACCAAATTAGTGGCGTCTAACTTGTTTTTGCAGGGTTTGGTGATGTGATATGGCCATGATGTGATGATGATTATATTTGATGTATGAGATGTTCATTATTGTATTATGGCAACCGGTAGGAGCCTAATGGTTGTCTTTAAATTTGTTAAGACCTTCGTGTCTATTCATCATGTAATAGCTTTATTTCAAGTAGTTGTTATAGTAGCTATAAGTGATGGACAACCATGAAGCGGCGCCATGGACCTTGGTGCAATGCTGGTGATGATGGAGATCATGCTCATGTGCTTTGGAGATGGAGATCAGAAGCACAAGAAGAAAGGCCATATCATATCACATATTATGAATTGCATGTGATATTAATCCTTTATGCATCTTATCTTGCTTAGATCGCGACGGTAGTATTATAAGATGATCCCTCACATTAATATCAAGATAATAAAGTGTTCTCCCCTCGTATGCACCGTTGCTACAGTTCGTCGTCTCGAAGCATCTCGTGATGATCGGATGTGATAGATTCTACGTTCACATACAACGGGTGTAAGCCATGTTGCACACACGGAAATACTTGGGTTTGCTTGACGAGCCTAGCATGTACAGACATGGCCTCGGGACAACGGAAACCGAAAGGTCGAACACGAGTCATATGGATGATATGATCAACATGTTGATGTTCACCATTGAAGCTACATCATCTCACGTGACGATCGGTTTTGGTGTAGTGGATGTGGATCGTGTACCACTTAACAACTATGAGGGATGTTGTATTAAGTGGGAGTTCATTAGTAATTAGATTAAAACATGAACTAATTATCATAAACATAGTCTTAGTAGTATTTTGAATTAATTTTGTAGTATTGGCATCCGTTTTCTACCATGCGCTAGTCTTGTAATTGAGATAGAAATACTGTTAAAATCTGACAAGAAAGTTTACGGACTGGTACCGTATTGTTAAAGAATCAAGAAATGATTAAGTCCTATTGCAAACTTTTAGTAAACCTCACATTGTTGATTCAAAGAGCTATGGTTTCAATTAGTACCTAAAGTTATCTTGTCTCCGTGAAACTTGAAGTTCAAACCTGTTTGAAAAGTAAGGAGCTGAAAATTTAGTTTTCAGAAATAATCAAGGAATGAGATATATGTGATGTCTAAAACCTTATTGCAAGATGATAGAATATAATTTGGTGAGACTACATAAACTCATAAGTTTTATGGAAATGTACGAAGGTTGAAGACGCAAGGCGTCGCAATCCTCCAACTATTGGGACACTAACGATATTCGCATATCCATGAAATCGTCCTTAGTATGCACCATTGCTAAGACCCGTTGTTTCAAAGTATCACGTGATGATCGGGTGTTATAGATTCTACGTGTGCATACAACGGGTGCAAGCCAGATTTGCACATGCGAATACTGAGGTTAAACTTTACGAGCCTAGCATGTACAGACATGGTCTTGGAAAGTCGTCATGATATGATGGATAAAATTATGAGTGAAATTGTTCATCATATTACAAAGTTACTAATAGTGAAATCTGGAACACTTGTCATATGATGATCAACTTCAAAATAAGAACCTCAAGGTTATTGGTATTTGACCAACAAACCTAGAAGTTATTAAAGGTGAAGTGTTTTCTGAGAATGAGGAAAGCTAAAAGAGAAACTGCAAAAGATATTTTGGCGTAAAGAAAGAAAAAGACTAGAAAGTCTAGCTCGTGTGTATATAGATGATATACATGTTATGGATGTATTCCTTGTTTGGTCACATAATAAAATTCTTGGGTATTTGTACCAGATTGGTTGGTATGAGATGCCATACAATACAACGCAATACAAGAATACGATGGCCTAAGTGACTGATAAAGAATATGGTAATAATGCACGTCTGGAAAATAATAAAGTGTTATTATGTTTGTCGTTGGCATTCTACCTAGCCTTTAGAATTTATAATAAAGAACTTAATAAATTGTTATTTTGTTCTGGTCAAATAAAAACAATGAGTTTTTCAAATTATGACATTACTCCATGTACGATGGATAAGTTATTATAAATCTTAATTGTGAATCACACATACATAATACTGACGGTAAAATGCCATAAGGCAAATGATTTGAATTCCACTTATTTGTGGAACCGCCATTTAGGTCATGTTAGAGAGGAACGCATGAAGGAACTCCATGCAAATGGTTTTTTTTGGATTCATTTGATTTTTGAATCGTTTGGCGCTTGCAAATCTCTTCTAAAGAGAATGACTGAAATACCGTTCATAGGCCAAGAGTTGAACGGGCAACTAACTTAGTGAAAACATACATGATGATATGTGGTTCACTGGGCATAGTTGTATGCGGGAGATTCTTCTACTTCATGAAAACTTCCGACAATGAATTGAGTATATATATGTGGATATATTCGATAAGGAAGAAGTTTGAAACATTTGAATAGATTCAAATAAATTTCAGCATGAAGTGGAAATCATCGTAATAGAAAAGTCAAATATCTATGATTGGATCATAGTGGAAATATTTGAATTACGAGTTTTAGCGAACATCTAAGAGAGTTATGAAGTTGTTCTACAACTCACGTTTCTTGGAGTATCATAGTGATGATGAAGTATCTGAGAGACGTATCCAAACCTTGTTGGATTAATGATGAGATAAGATAAAATGAAGCCATTATATTTTTGTGGATTATGCTTTAGAGACTACCATTTTTACACTGAATAGAGCATCATCATGATCCGTTGAAATGACACCATACGAGTTATGGCATGGGTATGAACCCTAATAGTCCTTTCTTAAATTTTGGTATGCATAGCATAAGGTAAATAAGTTTACAACCAAAATCGGATGAATGTCTTTGTTGGTTATCCCAAAGAATTAATTGGGAATTCTTCCCACCATGGAAACAAAGACAAAAGTGTTTGTCGATGTTTTCTTACTTATTTACAAGAAATTGTTTCTAGCGAAGTATTTGAGTGGGAGGACAATAGAACTTGATAAGGTTTATGAACCTGAGCATAATGATCAGAGTAGCGCATCATCGGAATTGGTTCCGGAAGCGGCCACGGAGATCATGGCTCCCATGACTACAAAGTGTTTTAGCCATGGAGATTGAAGTACATATTGAACCTTGTAGGTATGGTTTACTTTGTGATCAAATAAATGATTTGTCGACAAAGGATTTATTTTGAACAATGATAAACCAACTGCAAACAAAGAAGTTATGATGGGCCCTGACTCCGTTAAAATGGCTATGCGCCATGAAATCCAAGGTAGATGATTACTTTTTGAAAATAAATGGATCGATGAAATTGATGGACTTGGATGTAATATCCTTGAAGAAGCTCGACTTGTCGAAAAGTTGTTTACGACAAAGTTCAAAGAGTTGACTGCGATAAGATTAGATCTTCCGTAGCAATGCTTATAGTCTATGTGGATTATTCTAGTAATCGCTACATATTTCTTTTATGAGATATGCTAGTAGGATGGCAAAATAAATTACTTAACAGAAGTGTGTGTATACAAGATACAAACCAAGAGTTTTGATAGTCCGTGCAATACTAGATAGGTATACGAACTTCAATTGGATGAAGTGAGTACCACGGAGTTGGAATCTTCACCGGATGAAATAGTCAAAGAGTTTTTGATTTCATCAGAAACGATGAAGATGCTTGCATTTGCAAGAAATTAAGTGGGAGCGTTGAGACATATTTATAATACTGTATGTAGATGACATATAGTTGGTTATAAATGATGTAATTATATACTTGATTAAAAAAAAGGTTTCACTGAGAATTAACTTCAATGAAAGGATATGGACTGAAACATATTTAGTGTCAATATCTATGAAGATAGATTGAAACACATAATAAGTTTGAGTCAAAGTACATAGAATGGATATTGAAGTAGTTCAATATAGAAATATTAAGAAGGGTTCTTTTTATGCGAAGGTTTAACAAGACTTGAGTGTATTTGACACTCGATGAGTAAAAACACATGAGTGATTTTAGATCACGAATAATATGTACAAAATCAGATGTCCTGTGCTCTAAAAGGTTAGGAGCATATACCAGAATGATTCATGTGATGATCATTGGACAAACAGTACGAATATCCCTGTGTGCTTTAGAAGAACCAAGGATATTGATACGTCTCAAACGTATCTATAATTTCTTATGTTCCATGCTACTTTTATGATGATACTCACATGTTTTATACACATTATATGTCATTATTATGCATTTTCCGGCACTAACCTATTGACGAGATGCCGAAGAGCCAGTTGATGTTTTCTGCTGTTTTTGGTTTCAGAAATCCTAGTAAGGAAATATTCTCGGAATTGGACAAAATCAACGCCGAGGGGCCTATTTTTCCACGAAGCTTCCAGAAGACCGGAGGAGATACGAAGTGGGGCCACGAGGCGCCACCACACTAGGGCGGCGTGGCCTAGAGGGAGCCCGCGCGGCCCTAGCGTGTGGGGCCCCCGTGACGCCTCCTGACCTGCCCTTCCGCCTACTTAAAGCCTTCGTCGCGAATACCCCAGTACTGAGAGCCACGATACGGAAAACCTTCCAGAGACGCCGCCGCCGCCAATCCCATCTCGGGGGATTCAGGAGATCGCCTCCGGCACCCTGCCGGAGAGGGGAATCATCTCCCGGAGGTCTCTTCATCACCATGATCGCCTCCGGATCGATGTGTGAGTAGTCCACCCCTGGACTATGGGTCCATAGCAGTAGCTAGATGGTTGTCTTCTCCTCATTGTGCTATCACGTTAGATCTTGTGAACTGCCTATCATGATCAAGATCATCTATTTGTAATCCTACATGTTGTGTTTGTTGGGATCCGATGAATATTGAATACTATGTCAAGTTGATTATCAATCTATCATATATGTTGTTTATGTTCTTGCATGCTCTCCGTTGCTAGTAGAGGCTCGGCCAAGTTGATACTTGTGACTCCAAGAGGGAGTATTTATGCTTGATAGTGGGTTCATGCCTCCATTGAATGCGGGACGATGACGTGAAAGTTCTAAGGTTGTGGATGTGTCGTTGCCACTAGGGATAAAACATCGATGCTTTGTCTAAGGATATTTGTGTTGATTACATTACACACCATACTTAATGCAATTGTCTCGTTGTTTGCAACTTAATACCGGAAGGGGTTCGGATGATAACCTCGAAGGTGGACTTTTTAGGCATAGATGCATGCTGGATAGCGGTCTATGTACTTTGTCGTAATGCCCTGATTAAATCTCATAGTACTCATCATGATATATGTATGTGGATTGTTATGCCTTCTATATTTGTCAATTGCCCAACTGTAATTTGTTCACCCAACATCTGTTTATCGTATGGGAGAGACACCACTAGTGAGCTGTGGACCCCGGTCCAATTCTTTACATCTGAAATACAATCTACTGCAATTGTTCTTTACTGTTCTTTGCAAACAAACATCATCATCCACACTATACATCTAATCCTTTGTTTACAGCAAGCCGGTGAGATTGACAACCTCACCTGTTACGTTGGGGCAAAGTACTTTGATTGTGTTGTGCAGGTTCCACGTTGGCGCTGGAATCTCTGGTGTTGCGCCGCACTACACTCCGCCACCAACAACCTTCACGCGTTCCTTGACTCCTACTGGTTCGATAACCTTGGTTTCTTACTGAGGGAAACTTACTGCTGTGCGCATCACACTGATGTCTACGGGTGCTTCTATTCTTGTAGACAGTGTTGGGCCTCCAAGAGCAGAGGTTTGTAGAACAACATCAAGTTTCCCTTAAGTGGATCACCCAAGGTTTATCGAACTCGGGGAGGAAGAGGTCAAAGATATCCCTCTCAAGCAACCCTGCAATCACGATACAAGTAGTCTCTTGTGTCCCCAACACACCTAATACACTTGTCAGATGTATAGGTGCACTAGTTCGGCGAAGAGATAGTGAAATACAAGTAGTATGGATATATATGAGTGGTAATAGCAATCTGAATAAAATATGGCAGCGAGTAAACATGCAACAGAACAGTAAATAAACGGAGATTCGATGTTTGGAAACAAGGCCTAGGGATCATACTTTCACTAGTGGACACTCTCAACATTGATCACATAATAAAACCACTCTACACTCTCTTGTTGGATGATGAACACCACTAATTGTGTAGGGCTACAAGAGCACCTCAATGCCGGAGTTAACAAGCTCCACAACATTCGATGTTCATATTTAAATAACCTTAGAGTGCATGATAGATCATCGCAATTACACCAAGTACTAACATAGCATGCACACTGTCACCATCACATTATGAAGGAGGAATAGATCGCATCAATACTATCATAGCAATAATTAACTTCATAATCTACAAGAGATTACAATCATAGCCTACGCCAAGTACTATATGATGCACACACTGTCACCGTTACACCATGGAGGAGGAATAGAGTACTTTAATAACATCACTAGAGTAACACATAGATGAATTGTGATACAAAACTCATATGAATCTCAATCATGTAAGGAAGCTCATGAGATCATTGTATTCAAGTACATAGGAGAGAGATTAACCACATAGCTACCGGTACAGCCCTTAGCCTCGATGGAGAACTACTCCCTCCTCATGGGAGACAGCAGCGTTGATGGAGATGACGGTGGTGTCGATGGAGATGCCTTCCGGGGGCACTTCCCCGTCCCGACGGCGTGCCGGAATAGAGACTTCTGTCCCCCAGATCTTGGCTTCACGATGGCGGCGGCTCTGGAAGGTTTCTCGTACCGTGGCTTTTCCGTATCGAAGATTTAGGTCGAGGAGGCTTAAATAGGCGAAGAGGCGCAGTCGGAGGGGGTACGGAGCCGCCACACAACAGGGGGGCGCGGGCCCTAGCCTGGCCGCGCCAGCCCCATGTGTGGCCCCCCTGTGGCTCTCCTCTGGTGGCTCTCGGGTGTTCTGGAAGCTTCGTGGAATTCTAAGATGCTGGGCGTTGATTTCGTCCAATTCCGAGAATATTTTCTTACTAGGATTTCTGAAACCAAAAACAGCAGAAAACAGCAACTGGCCCTTCGGCATCTCGTCAATAGGTTAGTTCCGGAAAATGCATAATAATGACATATAATGTGTATAAAACATGTGAGTATCATCAATAAAGTAGCATGGAACATAAGAAATTATAGATACGTTTGAGACGTATCACACATCTTCCTCTTGGGGTTCCCAACGGACGTGCCAACTAGACGCAGCAGATATATATAGTTTTATATGGGGTAATGACAAACAAATCACTGTAAGGTGTTGCACCGATATTTGTTTGGTCACATATAAAAATTAATTTCAAATCTCAATTTGGCTAAGTGTTGTTTAAAAAGGTAGCACAATGCTAGTTTTAGAAGAGTTCTAAATATTGTGACGGATTCTACAAAAGAAGGCAGAGTATGTCATTGTTTTGACAATGATTGAGGATGTTAAGTCAAGAAGTTCTTTGAGAACTTGGTGTAGTTCCGATAGTGTTAGAACTTTGAAGCTATATTGTGTGTGACAATATTAGTGACATATTTCAGACCGCGGAATTAAGGTTCCACCAGAAGACCAAACATATTTAATGCAGACTCATTTGGAAAATGGGTGATGCGTGAAGACGCAAATGAATTGCAAAAAATATACGTTTCTGAGTGTGTCAGAACCGTTGACTAAAACCTCTCCCGTGAGCAAAACATGATAAAGCACCAGAAGGCCAAGGTGTTATATCTTTACAAATGTAAACTAGATTATTGACTCTAGTGCAAGTGGGAGACTGTTGGAGATATGCCCAAGAGGCAATAATAAAATGGTTACTATAATATATCTTTGTGTTTATGATAATGTTTGCATACCGTGCTATAATTGTATTAACCGAAACATTTATACATGTGTGTTATGTAAACAACAAGGAGTCCCTAGTAAGCCTCTTGTATAACTAGCTTGTTGATTAATGGATGATCATGGTTTCGTGATCATGAACATTGGATGTTATTAATAACAAGGTTATGTCATTGGGTGAATGATATAATGGACACACAACCATATGAGCGTAGCATAAGATCAAGTCATTAAGTTCAATTTGCTATAAGCTTTCAATACATAGTTGCCTAAGTCCTTCGACCATGAGATCATGTAAATCACTTACACCGGAAGGGTACTTTGATTACATCAAACACCATTGCGTAAATGGGTGGTTATAAAGATGGGATTAAGTATTCGGAAAGTGTGAGTTGAATGATACGTCTCCGACGTATCGATAATTTCTTATGTTCCATGCCATATTATTGATGATACCTACATGTTTTATGCACACTTTATGTCATATTCGTGCATTTTCTGGAACTAACCTATTAACAAGATGCCGAAGAGCCGATTCTGTCGTTTTCTCGCTGTTTTTGGTTTCGAAATCCTAGTAACGAAATATTCTCGGAATTGGACGAAATCAAGACCCAGTGGTCCTATTTTGCCACGAACCTTCCAGAAGACCGAAAGGGATACGAAGTGGGCGACGAGGCGCCGCCACCATAGGGCCGCGCGGCCAGAGGGGGCCCCGCGCCGCCCTATGGTGTGGGCCCCTCGTCAGCCCTCCGACTCCGCCCTTCCGCCTACTTAAAGCCTCCGTCGCGAAACCCCTGATACGAAAAACGACGATACGGAAAACCTTCCAGAGACGCCGCCGCCGCCAATCCCATCTCGGGGGATTCTGGAGATCTCCTCCAGCACCCTGCCGGAGAGGGGATTCATCTCCCGGAGGACTCTACACCGCCATGGTCGCCTCCGGAGTGATGAGTGAGTAGTTCACCCCTGGACTATGGGTCCATAGCAGTAGCTAGATGGTTGTCTTCTCCTCATTGTGCTTCATTGTTGGATCTTGTGAGCTGCCTAACATGATCAAGATCATCTATCCGTAATGCTATATGTTGTGTTTGTCGGGATCCGATGGATAGAGAATACCATGTTATGTTAATTATCAAGTTATTACATATGTGTTGTTTATGATCTTGCATGCTCTCCGTTATTAGTAGAGGCTCGGCCAAGTTTTTGTTCTTAACTCCAAGAGGGAGTATTTATGCTCGATAGTGGGTTCATGCCCGCATTGATACCGGGACAGTGACGTAAAGTTCTAAGGTTGTGTTGTGCTCGTTGCCACTAGGGATAAAACATTGGCGCTATGTCCGAGGATGTAGTTGTTCATTACATTACGCACCATACTTAATGCAATTGTCTGTTGCTTTGCAACTTAATACTGGAGGGGGTTCGGATGATAACCTGAATGTGGACTTTTTAGGCATAGATGCAGTTGGATGGCGGTCTATGTACTTTGTCGTAATGCCCAATTAAATCTCACTATACTTATCATGACATGTATGTGCATTGTTATGCCCTCTCTATTTGTCAATTGCCCGACCGTAATTTGTTCACCCAACATGCTTTTATCTTATGGGAGAGACACCTCTAGTGAACCGTGGACCCCGGTCCATTCTTTAATACTGAAATACAAATCTGCTGCAATACTTGTTTTACTCGTTTTCTCTGCAAACAATCATCTTCCACACAATACGGTTAATCCTTTGTTACAGCAAGCCGGTGAGATTGACAACCTCACTGTTTCGTTGGGGCAAAGTACTTTGGTTGTGTTGTGCAGGTTCCACGTTGGCGCCGGAATACCTGGTGTTGCGCCGCACTACATCCCGCCGCCATCAACCTTCAACGTGCTTCTTGGCTCCTCCTGGTTCGATAAACCTTGGTTTCTTTCTGAGGGAAAACTTGCTGCTGTGCGCATCATACCTTCCTCTTGGGGTTCCCAACGAACGTGTGAAATACACGCCATCAAGCACATTTTCTGGCGCCGTTGCCGGGGAACGAAGAAAAGTTACACCACAAAGATTTCCAACTCCCACGGCAACTGCCAGCACATTTTCTGGCGCCGTTGCCGGGGAGATCAAGACACGCTGCAAGGGGAGTCTCCACTTCTCAATCTCTTTACTTTGTTTTTGTCTTGCTTTATTTTATTTACTACTTTGTTTGCTGCATTATATCAAAACACAAAAAAATTAGTTGCTAGTTTTACTTTATTTACTCGTCTTGTTTGCTATATCAAAAACACAAAAAAATTAGTTTACTTGCATTTACTTTATCTAGTTTGTTTTATTTACTACTGCTAAAATGGCTACCCCTGAAAATACTAAGTTGTGTGACTTCACTAGCACAAATAATAATGATTTCCTATGCACACCTATTGCTCCACCTGCTACTACAAGTGGAATTCTTTGAAATTAAACCTGCTTTACTTAATCTTGTTATGCGAGAGCAATTTTCTCGGTGTTAGTTCCGATGATGCTGCTGCCCATCTCAATAATTTTGTTGAACTATGTGAAATGCAAAAGTATAAAGATGTAGATGGTGACATTATAAAATTAAAATTGTTTCCTTTCTCATTAAGAGGAAGAGCTAAAGATTGGTTGCTATCTCTTCCTAAGAATAGTATTGATTCCTGGACTAAATGCAAGGATGCTTTTATTGGTAGATATTATCCCCCTGCTAAAATTATATCTTTGAGGAGTAGCATAATGAATTTTAAACAATTGGATAATGAACATGTTGCTCAAGCTTGGGAAAGAATGAAATCTCTCGGTTAAAAATTGCCCAACCCATGGATCGACTACTTGGATGATCATCCAAACCTTCTATGCAGGATTAAATTTTTCTTCGCGGAATTTATTGGATTCAGCTGCTGGAGGTACCTTTATGTCCATCACTCTTAGTGAAGCAACAAAGCTCCTTGATAATATGATGATTAATTACTCTGAATGGCACACGGAAAGAGCTCCACAAGGTAAGAAGGTAAATTCTGTTGAAGAATCCTCTTCCTTGAATGATAAGATTGATGCTATTATGTCTATGCTTGTGAATGATAGGACTAATGTTGATCCTAATAATGTTCCATTAGCTTCATTGGTTGCCCAAGAAGAACATGTTGATGTAAACTTCATTAAAAATAATAATTTCAACAACAATGCTTATCGGAACAATTCTAGTAATAACTATAGGCCATATCCTTATAATAATGGTAACGGTTATGCTAATTCTTATGGGAATTATTACAACAATAATAGTAATACACCCCCTGGACTTGAAGCTATGCTTAAAGAATTTATTAGTACACAAACTGCCTTTAACAAATCTGTTGAGGAAAAGCTCAATAAAATTGATATTCTTGCTTCTAAGGTTGATAGTCTTGCCTCTGATGTTGATCTTTTGAAATCGAAATTTATGCCTAATAGGGATATTGAAAATAAAAAATTTACTACAGCAAATGCCATCCAAGTTAGAATTAATGAGAATATAAGATTAATGGCTGAACTGCGTGCTAGGTGGGATAGAGAAGAAAATGAAAAACTAGCTAAAAAGAGTAATGTAGCTAAAGTTTGGACTATTACCACCACTAGCAATGCTAATGATTCACATGTTGCTGCACCTCCTACTATCAATGGTAAAATAATTGGTGTTGGCAATGCTTCTACTCCTAGTGCAAAGCGCGCAAAATTACCTGAAACTGCTAAAACTGCTGAAACTGCCTGTGATAAAACTGCCGAAATTTTTTCCAACCTTGGGGATGATAATCCCATTGCTTTAAATTGTAATGATTTAGATTTTGATGATTGCCACATCTCTGAAGTTATAAAGTTCTTGCAAATACTTGCTAAGAGTCCTAATGCTAGTGCTATAAATTTGGCTTTCACAAAACATATTACAAATGCTCTCATAAAAGCTAGAGAGGAGAAACTAAAACTTGAAACTTCTATTCCTAGAAAGCTAGAGGATGGTTGGGAGCCCATCATTAAAATGAGAGTCAAAGATTTTTATTGTAATGCTTTATGTGATCTTGGTGCAAGTATTTCGTTATGCCTAAAAAAGTCTATGATATGCTTGACTTGCCACCATTGAAAAACTGTTATCTGGATGTTAATCTCGCTGATAATGCTAAAAAGAAACCTTTGGGGAGAGTTGATAATGTTCATATTATGGTTAACAATAACCTTGTCCCCGTTGATTTTGTTGTCTTGGATATTGAATTCAATGCATCTTGCCCCATTATATTGGGAAGACCTTTTCTTCGAACCGTTGGTGCTACTATTGATATGAAGGAAGGTAATATTAAATATCAATTTCCTCTCAAGAAAGGTATGGAACACTTCCCTAGAAAGAGAATGAAGTTACCTTATGATTCTATTATTAGAGCAAATTATGATGTTGATGCTTCGTCTCTTGATGTTACTTGATATATACTTTCTGCGCCTAGCTGAAAGCGTTAAAGAAAAGCGCTTATGGGAGACAACCCATGTTTTTACTACAGTATTTTTGTTTTATATTTGAGTCTTGGAAGTTGTTTACTACTGTAGCAACCTCTCCTTATCTTAGTTTTATGTTTTGTTGTGCCAAGTAAAGTTTTTGATAGTAAAGTAAATACTAGATTTGGATTACTGCGCAGTTCCAGCATTTCTTTGCTGTCACGAATCTGGGTCTACCTCCCTGTAGGTAGCTCAGAAAATTAAGCCAATTTACGTGCATGATCCTCAGATATGTACGCAACTTTCATTCAATTTGGGCATTTTCATTTGAGCAAGTCTGGTGGCCTAATAAAATCCATCTTTACGGACTGTTCTGTTTTGACAGATTCTGCCTTTTGTTTCGCATTGCCTCTTTCGCTATGTTGGATGAATTTCTTTGATCCATTAATGTCCAGTAGCTTTATGCAATGTCCAGAAGTATTAAGAATGATTGTGTCACCTCTGAACATGTGAATTTTTATTGTGCACTAACCCTCTAATGAGTTGTTTCGAGTTTGGTGTGGAGGAAGTTTTCAAGGATCAAGAGAGGAGTATGATGCAATATGATCAAGGAGAGTGAAAGCTCTAAGCTTGGGGATGCCCCGGTGGTTCACCCCTGCATATTATAAGAAGACTCAAGCGTCCAAGCTTGGGGATGCCCAAGGCATCCCCTTCTTCATCGACAACATTATCAGGTTCCTCCCCTGAAACTATATTTTTATTCGGCCACATCTTATGTACTTTGCTTGGAGCGTCGGTTTGTTTTTGTTTTTGTTTTGTTTGAATAAAATGGATCCTAGCATTCACTGTATGGGAGAGAGACAGGCTCCGCTGTAGCATATGGACAAGTATGTCCTTAGGCTCTACTCATAGTATTCATGGCGAAGTTTCTTCTTCGTTAAATTGTTATATGGTTGGAATTGGAAAATACTACATGTAGTAACTCTAAAATGTCTTGAATAATTTGAGGCTTGCAACTTGTAAGATATAATTTTCATAACTCATATGCTTTATTACTACCGTTGACAAAATTGTTTCATGTTTTCAAAATAAAAGCTCTAGCACAAATATAGCAATCGATGCTTTCCTCTTTGAAGGACCATTCTTTTTACTTTTATGTTGAGTCAGTTCACCTATCTCTCTCCACCTCAAGAAGCAAACACTTGTGTGAACTGTGCATTGATTCCTACATACTTGCATATTGCACTTGTTATATTACTCTATGTTGACAATTATCTATGAGATATACATGTTACAAGTTGAAAGCAACTCGCTGAAACTTAATCTTCCTTTGTGTTGCTTCAATACCTTTACTTTGATTTATTGCTTTATGAGTTAACTCTTATGCAAGACTTATTGATGCTTGTCTTGAAGTACTATTCATGAAAAGTCTTCGCTTTATGATTCACTTGTTTACTCATGTCGTTACCATTATTTTGATCGCTGCATTCATTACATATGTTTACAAATAGTATGATCAAGGTTATGATGGCATGTCACTTCAGAAATTATCTTTGTTATCGTTTTACCTCGCTCGGGACGAGCAGTAACTAAGCTTGGGGATGCTGATACGTCTCCGACGTATCGATAATTTCTTATGTTCCATGCCACATTATTGATGATACCTACATGTTTTATGCACACTTTATGTCATATTCGTGCATTTTCCGGAACTAACCTATTAACAAGATGCCGAAGAGCCGCTTGTCGTTTTCTGCTGTTTTTGGTTTCGAAATCCTAGTAACGAAATATTCTCGGAATTGGACGAAATCAAGACCCGGGGTCCTATTTTGCCACGAACCTTCCGGAAGACCGAAAGGGATACGAAGTGGGGCGACGAGGCGCCGCCACCATAGGGCCGCGCGGCCGGAGGGGGCCCGCGCCGCCCTATGGTGTGGGCCCCTCGTCGGCCCTCCGACTCCGCCCTTCCGCCTACTTAAAGCCTCCGTCGCGAAACCCCCGATACGAAAAACCACGATACGGAAAACCTTCCGGAGACGCCGCCGCCGCCAATCCCATCTCGGGGGATTCGGAGATCTCCTCCGGCACCCCGCCGTAGAGGGGATTCATCTCCCGGAGGACTCTACACCGCCATGGTCGCCTCCGGAGTGATGAGTGAGTAGTTCACCCCTGGACTATGGGTCCATAGCAGTAGCTAGATGGTTGTCTTCTCCTCATTGTGCTTCATTGTTGGATCTTGTGAGCTGCCTAACATGATCAAGATCATCTATCCGTAATGCTATATGTTGTGTTTGTCGGGATCCGATGGATAGAGAATACCATGTTATGTTAATTATCAAGTTATTACATATGTGTTGTTTATGATCTTGCATGCTCTCCGTTATTAGTAGAGGCTCCGGCCAAGTTTTTGCTCTTAACTCCAAGAGGGAGTATTTATGCTCGATAGTGGGTTCATGCCCGCATTGACACCTGGGACAGAGTGATGAAAGTTCTAAGGTTGTGTTGTGCTCGTTGCCACTAGGGATAAAACATTGGCGCTATGTCCGAGGATGTAGTTGTTGATTACATTACGCACCATACTTAATGGAATTGTCTCGTTGCTTTGCAACTTAATACCGGAGGGGGTTCGGATGATAACCTCGAAGGTGGACTTTTTAGGCATAGATGCGATTGGATGGCGGTCTATGTACTTTGTCGTAATACCCAATTAAATCTCACTATACTTATCATGACATGTATGTGCATTGTTATGCCCTCTCTATTTGTCAATTGCCCGACCGTAATTTGTTCACCCAACATGCTTTTATCTTATGGGAGAGACACCTCTAGTGAACTCGTGGACCCCGGTCCATTCTTTAATACCGAAATACAAATCTGCCGCAATACTTGTTTTACTCGTTTTCTCTCGCAAACAATCATCTTCCACACAATACGGTTAATCCTTTGTTACAGCAAGCCGGTGAGATTGACAACCTCACTCGTTTCGTTGGGGCAAAGTACTTTGGTTGTGTTGTGCAGGTTCCACGTTGGCGCCGGAATCCCCGGTGTTGCGCCGCACTACATCCCGCCGCCATCAACCTTCAACGTGCTTCTTGGCTCCTCCTGGTTCGATAAACCTTGGTTTCTTTCTGAGGGAAAACTTGCTGCTGTGCTCATCATACCTTCCTCTTGGGGTTCCCAACGAACGTGTGAAATACACGCCATCATTGAAGCATATGGATCAATAGTGGGATTTGTCCATCCTGATGACGGATAGATATACTCTGGGCCCTCTCGGTGGAATGTCATCTGATTAGCTTGCAAGCATATGATTGGATCATAAGAGATGACATATCATGGTACGAGTAAAGAGTACTTGTCGGTAACGAGGTTGAACAAGGTATGGAGATACCGATGATCGAACCTCGGACAAGTAAAATATCTCGTGACAAAGGGAATTGGCATCGTATGTAAATGGTTCAATCGATCACTAAGTCATTGTTGAATAATGGACACACACCCATATAGGTCATTGTTGAATGATATAATGGACACACACCCATATGAGCGTAGCATAAGATCAAGTCATTAAGTTCAATTTGCTATAAGCTTTCAATACATAGTTGCCTAAGTCCTTCGACCATGAGATCATGTAAATCACTTACACCGGAAGGGTACTTTGATTACATCAAACACCATTGCGTAAATGGGTGGTTATAAGATGGGATTAAGTATTCGGAAAGTGTGAGTTGAAGCATATGGATCAATAGTGGGATTTGTCCATCCCGATGACGGATAGATATACTCTGGGCCCTCTCGGTGGAATGTCATCTGATTAGCTTGCAAGCATATGATTGGATCATAAGAGATGACATATCATGGTACGAGTAAAGAGTACTTGTCGGTAACGAGGTTGAACAAGGTATGGAGATACCGATGATCGAACCTCGGACAAGTAAATATCGCGTGACAAAGGGAATTGGCATCGTATGTAAATGGTTCAATCGATCACTAAGTCATTGTTGAATATGTGGGAGCCATTATGGATCTCCAGATCCCACTATTGGTTATTGCTCGGAGAGGAGTCTCGACCATGTCTACATAGTTCGCGAACCGTAGGGTGACACGCTTAAGGTTCGATGTCGCATAAGTACATTCGAAATATGAGATGGAGTCCAAAGTTTTTGTTCGGAGTCTCGGATGGGATCCAGGACATCACGAGGAGGTCCGGAATGGTCCGGAGAATAAGATTCATATAAGGGAAGTCATTTTCCGGGGTTCGGGAAAAAGTCCGGTGTTTTGGCCAGAGCTTCTGGAAGGTTCTAGAGGGCCACCAGTGGGCCCACCACCCTGGGAGAGGCCACGTAGGTGCCACATGGCATAGTGGGGCCTGCCCACTATGACATGTGGGCCCAGGCCAGCCTACCCCTTAGAGATAAGATCTATCTCTTAATTTAAATGGTTTAAATTTAGAGATAAGATCTATCTCTAAAATAAAGTGTTTAAACGAAGAGATAAGGGGAAGGCTTGAGGGGGAAGAAAATTCTCCCCCCATGCGCCGGCCAAGGGATAGGTGGGGCCTAGGGGGAACCCTAGGCCGACCCCTCCCCCTATATAAAGAGGGGAGGGGGTGGCCGGCCAACACACCAATCCAGAAACCCTGGCCGCCCCCTCTCTTCCTCCTCCATATACTGCGCAGGCTTAGGCGAAGCCCTGCAGTAATTCTTCTCCACCACCACCACCGCGCCATCGTGCTGCTGGGATTCCGTGAAGATCTACCACACCTCCGCTGTCCGCTGGAACGGGGAGAGGAAGGGGCTTCATCGACACCGTACGCGCGACCGAGTACGGAAGTGCTGCCGGATTGCAGCACCGAGGACAATCGTCTACACCAACAACGAGATCTAATCTCGTAGGCTTTGGAAATCTTCGAGGGTTAGTCTCATATCAATATCGTTGCTCCGATCTTGTAGATTAGATCTTGGGTGTTCCATAGATTAGATCTTGGATTTATTCGTCTTGCGGTAGGAAATTTTTTGTTTTCTATGCTACGAACCCCAACAGTATTGGGACCTATGTTTTATTTTCTAAAACTTTTGGGGTCTTCTATAATAAAATACACTTCCTCTGTTTTTGTTTTAATCGAAGCTTCCAGACCCTTCGGGGCTCTATAAATAAATAAGCGCGCACCCAGCTAATGCGGAACTAGGTTGACCCATCCCAGGATTGTTGACGTGAACGGCTAGACTCGTGACTCGTGACGCTTCAAGCGTCAAAAATTGGGTCAGTTAGAAGTAGTTGACACTTTCGCTCGAAAATAAAATATTTCTTCCTTTTTTATATAAAGGGTCGCTGTGCATTCTAAGGGCAAAACTTTAACTAATAATTTGACCAAACCAATATGAGATTTTTGTTTTGAACAGGAAAAGATCCCCCTAGAACCTAGTAGGTGCATTTCATTCAAGCAGTGGGCTTACAAATTACATAGATATCCAAAACAACAAAGACAATAACTAACAGAGCCTGCAACTTTACTAAAAGGATCCCAAAACAAAAACAAGAAAAACATTCGAGTCTTTCTCCACAGCACAACATAGCTCCGCTCCGCATCCTGGCCAGCAACTCCGTTGCCAACGACGCAACACTTGGGACTGTGTCATTGAAGTCGCCAGGACGAAGCAGGAGAAGGGCCTCGGCAACGGCATATTGCCCGGAGGTTGAAGAACAGCTTGCGCATGGCTGAGGAGGACTGCTCAATGGCCAAGATGAGCACGGGCAACACGGAAGTCGCCGTCACATGTCTCGAGCTGGTGAACTCCTGGGAACGTCCGCAACTTGACTTCCCCATCGGACAGATCTGAAGCCCTCACCAAAGCAAGCCTCGCCGATGGCACCATCACCTTGATGGTTGCAGATCGGAATTTGGCCGGCAAGATCCGCCAGATCTGAGCCGCAACCGCGCTTTATTGGGGGAGGGGGAGGGGATGTAGTGGTAGCATCACCGGCCACATCCGACTCCATCCTTTGGACCGTCGTAGACAACAACAACACCGCACCCATCCACCGTTCCCTGCTCGTGAGCTCCGATGACAAGATCCCTGACGGCATCACGCCATTCCACATGGGTAAGACTAAACCCGAGTCTACAAATAATGCTACTATATATAGGGAGGAGCTGGGCTCCTCTCCCCCGTGGTCTCCGACCCGACGGAGAGAAGGGGAGAGAAGCCGCGGGCATGGGAGAGACTCTCATAGGATAGGTTGGAGAGAGAGAAGGGACAACAAGAAATGAGAGCCCTTTTTTAAAACAATATGAATCAGATCATCGGACTCAATTTGAAAGGTGTTTTTAACGATATGTTTTTGATGTTATATATCGATCAAATTATTAGTCAAAGTTTGGGTCCGAAATACTTAGTGGCTTCATGTATAGAAAGGGATGGAGTAGTGGATACTTGAATTGGATATGAGGGGATTGTACTTATGTTAGTCTTATGCACAAAGTACAAATCCAATCCTCCACAAATTATGCGCAAGAAAAGGGCTAAAATCTCCACTTGAGGGCATCTCCAGCGGCGCGACGCAAACGGACGCTGAGCGACCGTTTGTGTCCGCCGTGACCAAAAATGCGTCTGGCACTACCTCCAGCGGCGCGACGCATAGTGACTGGGTCGTCCCGGAGACGCAAACCTAGCCCAAATATGCGCCAGGTTTGCGTCTCTGCGGACGTTGAGCGGACGCGCAAAGTGTCCGCTCGGTCCTTGCACGGGCCCGCCTGGCAGGAACACAACTGCATCGTCTTCCGCGGCATTACTTGCGAGCGGCGCGCTGCAGCCTTTGCAGGGCCGCGTTAATGACGCGCCTCGACTTCCGCGAGCGTGCGCAGCGAGGCGGAGTTGCAGTGGCAAGCCATTGAAGGCGAGATGGCGTCCGAGCCTCTTAAAGGGACGCTGCCTGCGGCTATTTCCCCGACCAAACCATTGCCACATCCCACGGTATCCACCCCACCGACACCATGAGGAAGAAATGCTGGCAGTTCCGCAAGACCAAGAATGACCACGAGTCTAGCGGCTCGCGGTCCGGCAAGAAGGCACGGGTCGGCCGGTACGTCCACGTCGACTTTGCGCGTCAGCTATGGGAGGAAAACCGGCCGGTACCATGGCCGGACGCGAACTTGCCGGGAGGGGCTGGTACCTCAACTCGAGGCGTGTGCCGGTCCCCCCCGTGCCGCGCGAGGGCCGAGAGCGGCGGGACGAGGTGCGCCGCCGCCGAGCGATCTTGCCTCCGGATCTGCGGGAGGATCCGGCGTACGCGCTTAACTCCTACAACTGGATTTCATTCGGGACGTGGGAGTTCGATGCGCGCCGCCGCGCTGGCTGCCTCGCCGACGTAGACTACTTCGAGCGCGAGATCGCCGCAGAAGAAGAAGAGAACGACCAGGAGGACGCGGACGAGGACGGCGACGAGGGCGAGGACGTGACCATGCCACAGTACGACCACGACGAAGGCGGGCCGGCGTGGGATCCGGAGACCCAGCTGCCGGACATTTCCGAGGAGGAGGCCATTGCCATGGCACTGGCCAACAACGAGCAGGACGAGCTCAACGAGCTCGCTTTGTGGGACGGGCTCGCAATCCAGCTCCGCGAGTCAGTGCTCGCGCAGGGGAGGCCGGCGACTCCTCCGGCCACGCTGACGCGTTCCAACGTCCGCGCTCCGCCTGCTGCTCCGGCGTGGGATCCCTGGCCACAGCCTCCTGCCCATGCGGCGGTGCCTCCTCCACTGCTGGCGTACGAGCTTCCATGGCCGACGCCGGAGTTGATTGACCTCGTTAGCGACGACGACCAGTAGGCAACACCTACTTTTAGCACGTCTTTCTAGCTTTTTTATGTTTTTTTATTAATGTAAATTATGGCTTCATGAATAAAAAAAAATTATGCGTCGTGCCGCTGGAGCCACCCCCGACGCAAACGGACGCTCGGACTATTTCGACCATTTAGCCCGACGCATGCGTCCGTTTGGACGTCCGAAATGCGTCGCGGCGCTGGAGATGCTCTGAGGGAAGGTTGTTCTACATTTTCTGGCCCTCGGGCAGAACTAATTTTAGTTACACGTTTAGGTGTTCGAACGTAGGCCATATGTGTTAGGCTAAATGTGAGTGGGCGCATACTAGGTGCATTAGAATCTCGGTTGCACGGGGCCAATGCTGGGGCGACAGCAGTTGTGTTAGTCAGTCCTGCTGCAACTGCAATCGTAGTTTGAAATTTTAATCACGGACAGGGTCGGTCATGCACGCATGCATGCACATCGTCGGAACCCCGTCCCTGGCGCTGCGAAAGCCGAGTTTGACCGTCCGTCCGTCAAGGCCAAGCATGCATCCCACGAGCTTTCGAGTGGATAAATAACGGTTGTCAGCGATATCGGCACGCACGCACGCCTCGCTCCTACAGTGGCATGCATTTGTTTGTGTCGAGGGTCGAGACTATCGCAGCGGCGACGCGCGCTCCGGTCCGTGTCCTGACCAGCCTTCCCTCGCCCCGGTTTCCGATACGCACGCACAGGTAGGCGTGGGTTTCCGTGTGTGTCGGCAGCCGCGCCCAATCCGGACCGCCCATTCCCTCATCAACTTCGATGGCATGCCACGGCGGTCAAACCGGTCAAGCTCGCCTCCCCTCGACCAGCTACGTTACCGGGTCCCGTCCCGCACACAGCAGCTGCTTCCCGCACGGCGTCTCGTGCTCCTGCACCCATCTGCGGCCCACCTTGTTCTCACTGGTTACGTACCTGCCGCTCGTGCGGCCAAGGGCTGGCGTGAACTACGAGCTAGGGGCATGCCTGTCCCCGGTCAACCCTGCAGAGTGGATGGTGCGCCGGGCCGCACGTGCGGCACAGCTGGCACTCCAAACCTCTCGACTTTGGATTTGTCGTTAGCGGAGCATACGTTGGATAAGGAACTTGAGACAGTAGCTTGCCATTCCAAAAAAAAAAGTACAGTAGGCAGACGATGTGGTTTTTTATAAAACATGCACTGCCTCCTGCCCGAAATATTTGTGGCTGAAACGACCGAGCTGACACACTATGTCTAGATACATGGATTTAGGGCATCTCTAACGGGACGACGTATCTCAGACGTCTAAATTGTCTGCGTGTGTCCGTTTACGTCGGCCCGCAGAGTCATACGGGCTGGGATAACCATTTGCGTAGGGGTATCCCAGCTGTGCGGACGTATTTAAGCAGGATCATATTCTCATATATATATTAGGAAGGATTCCTAGTAACGAAGGTACCTGATAATTTAGTTGAAACACATAAGCTCTTGCGAGAAATCCTTGTATTTGAAGTACAAGAGGATATGTGGATGTAGGAGTATCAGCCCGTCGATGGCCATGATCGAAAAGATGATCGATCATGGCCCCCAAATTCCAGGGCCCCCGATTTTCTGCAGCCTAGTAGTCCAGTACCTGTTTTCTGCAGCCCAAGCCCAACGAAACACGACTGATTAGTTCGCCTTCTCGATCCGCAACCGAGAGCTCTAGGAAATCACGACGTTCTACTTCTGCTGTGTTGCTATTCCGCCTCGTGCCGGCGTGGGATACTGGGCGTGCGGCCGTGCGCATGCCTGTTCCCGTGATCTGTCCTTGCCGGCGAGTCGGCGACCCGGCGTCAGGTTCACCACAGCAATCAGCGGTCAGATCAGTTCACAAACTTCAGTCTTCGCCGAAGAGCGATCAGTTTAGCTACCAGTACCATGTCCTGAATTTCACTTATAAGGAATAAGGACAGATTCACTTGCTATTAAACCAGTGCTGTGTTAAACAAACCTGAATTTAAATAACTTGCTGCTCACGAACTTGTTGCTGTTTCAGACTTTCAGTTTAGAGCTGCCACACAGTAGTCTGTAGTCATGAACTCATGATGCCTTATTTTGTATTTTTGCTAATTTGTTAAATAGGACAAATTATAAGAACAACAAAGTGTCTATCTGGTGCTGAAAAAAGAAGAAGAAAAAAAAAGAGACTAGATGCAGTAACTCAGTCGCAAAAGGGTGCTCTAGACCTAGTTGTCATGAAAAAGTCTGAAACAAATTCTGAAAATCAAACTCCCATTATTTAATGCAGTAGAGGGTGAGGCTCACATCGCAGAATTTGATGAAGGTGATGATGCTAATAGTGGCGATGAATGACGAATGCGCGAGGATCCTAGTAAGGAATAGTGCACATAGAATTTATATAGTTAAGTGGACTTATGATATCATTTTGCTGGTTATTGAGTTTGAACTAAAAAATAGCCCCATTTTGTAAGTCGCATCGGGGCCCCCATTTCCTGGAGACGGGGCTGAGGAGTATCGGTTGTATCTATCATAGCGATGTCTTCATCATCCTTCCCTTCTTGAATTGAAGTCGTCCTCGACATAGTCTCATCTTTTTTACCAACATATGCCTTCAAATCGGAGGTAATGATGTCCTCATCAGCAGAAGAGGGACAAAACGAGTACGAAAAGGATGGCTTCATCGTGGATTACGCCGATGAAGATGAGTAGAAGGAAGAGGAAGCTAGAGCTAGTGGTGAGCAGAGGAGGGATAAAACGAGCACGAGAAGGATGACTTCATCCTTGATGACGCCGATGAAGATGAGGAGGAGGAAGAAGAGGAAAGAGCTGGTGTTGAGCAGAGGAGGGACAAAACGAGCACGAGAAGGATGGCTTCATCGTGGATGACGCCGATTAAGATGAGGAGGAGGAAGAAGAGGGAAGCCAGAGCTGGTGGTGAGCAGAGGAGGGACAAAACGAGTACGAGAAGGATGGTGACGAGGGTGCTCCTCGGCAATGCCCACCTTTTGGGGCTAAGGGTTGACGGAATCCTGCAGGCTGACACGAGACATCGGATACCAAACAGATAGGGAGAGAGATTTACCCAGGTTCGGGGTCCTCGATGAGGTAAAACCCTTACTTCCTGCTTGTATGATCTTGATTATCGAATAAATTGGGTTACAATGGGGTAACCGAAGGCTATGAATAAGATCTCGTCGAGAGGCTAAGATTTCTAAAGATCTAGCTCTAGACTTGCGGTGAATATGGCTGTGGTGATTGTATGTACCTCGGCATACCCTCTCCTGGCCCTTATATTGCAGGTCAGGTCCCAAGAGTTTTGTCCGGGTTCGACTAGTTTACAAAGAGTTCTATGTCTAAGCTTTCCTTGTCCTTCGTCTTCTTGCCTTGTTCATCAAGAATCTTTCTTCGTAACCGACGTATCGATCCACCTTGGTTGGTGGATGATCTTCATGGGCCCCTGGTTAGGTCGTAGGAGGTAGCATAACATTGGTTACCCAAAGGGTAATGCCCACATCAGTAGCCCCCGAGTGACTGGCTGAAGTAAAGCTTCGGGCAGGGACTAAAATTGTCTTCTGTCGAACATCCATAATTGTCGGAAGGTCTTGATCTCTTGAAACCAAAAGCTCATCTTTATCGGGTGCGCGTCCAGCGCTCCCGATAGGAGTAGCCCCCGAGTCTAGGCACGGATGCTTGCAACCGTGTGTAGACTCAAGTTGTACTACTCGAATGTTTTTGGCTGTCGATGTTTGTCGCAAGCTGTCGTGATCATCCAATATCTTTTTTATATCGGGTCTTCCATAACTTCGAGTAAAGTCATGCCAACTGATAGTACGTAAGGGATTTGAATAACGTGTCCAGTTTTACTCGATAAATCAATGCTGGTTAACAGCCGATGGCAAAACAACGTTACTCTACTCAGAATCAAGTCCCCGGGCATGATCCTGGATCTTTGAAAATCTTCGAGTCCACACCTTTCTGTCTTCAATAACTTTCTATCGGGTGCGCGTTCAGCGCTCCCGATGGGAGTAGCCCCCGAATCTGGGGACGGATGCTTGGAATCGTGCGTAGACTTTAATTCAAGCAGCTCAATGTTATAGATTTCTTCGGATGCTTCATGAGGAGCCGATACTTTTGATGAAATCACCAGTGACGTGGCCACCGCGGCGGCTCGATTGACGGGACGTGACCTGACGGGCCCACCCTACTTCTGCGCGGTCAGTTAGGAAATGACTAGTCCTTGCGCGTTGACCGAGGCGCCTCCTCAATTTCCGCACGTAGTGGGAGTAATGGGCCGCCGGTTTCTCTCTCTTCTTGACACGTGGTTGACTGGATCTTTGTCCATCTTCCCACGATGCAGAAATAACGGCCACGATCCTCAGTCAGTTTCTTGTTATAAATAGGGGGACTCTTACGTTTTAACTTGTTACACATCTCGCACTGCTCATCTTCTTACTCTGCCTCCCTCTCTCCACTGCTTCCGCCTCTGCGAGCTCTCCATCAAGCATGGGAAAGAAGAAGGGTACAACCAGCTCCGGTGCTACCGCAAGCGCACCCAAAGCTAGCCTCGATTGGACGACATCCACCATCTCCAAGCGTGAGGAGAACACAATGAGGTTGCTAGGGCTCATTTCTTGTGCGAATCTGACTTTGCTCATCCAGGTTTTGTTTCTCGCCCAAAGCCTCCAAAGGGCTTTACTGTCATGTTCGTTGCCTTTCTGCAGCGTGGGCTTCCTCTTCTAGCCCACGAATTTCTTTGTTGCCTCCTTTTTCCTACGGGATCCAGCTCTAGCAGCTGACCCCGAATTCCATTCTCCACCTCTCCATCTTTATCACTGTGTGTGAGGCCTACCTCGGCATTGATCCCCACAGGGGTCTGTGGATGACATAGGCATCCCAGATGGGCCTGCCGAATAAGGTACCCGGGGAAAATCGAAGGTCCACGACCCGAAGTTTATGAAGCTCAGAAGCCCAGTAAGCATCGATATGGAAAATAGAGATAGATTAGGAATAAAAGACTTGTATCAATACGGGAAGGACTCAAATAAGTCTCCCGGACTTTGTAACTTGTACGATACGAAAACCTCGGTTCCACCTCCTATATAAAGAGGAGCCGAGGGTGAAAGAAAGGATCGAACCATTGTCAACACACACCTTAGTTTTTCATAGTCGAGCACCTTTTCGGCTGAAACCTTCGAGATCTACTTGCCCTCTACTTTCCGCGAAACCCTAGTCTACAACTTGTAGGCATTGACAAGTTAATACCTTGTCAATTGGTGCCGTTTGTGGGGATTGGAGGCGACAAGGAGCTGATCTCGATGGCACGGACAACATCATCAACATCATCAGTAGCAAGCAACGTGATGGACGGAGGTAAACAGGTCAAACTTGATCTCGTCGATTTTGTTCCTCACCCTCCCGCCCGTTTTGCATGCGTATGCCGATCTGGACGAGTCAATGGAGATGATGTTCGGGAGCTTCCACTTCCACGTCGTGAGAGAAGGATCGCATCGTCTGGCGGCACCGATTTTTTCGGAACCGTTAGCGGCCGATTCCGATTTCTCGGGATCATCATCATCAAGCGAGTCAGGCGAAGAGGAGGCTTCACCGCCAAGCTACATCAAGCCCCCCGCCGGTGGAGAACTCGCTGATCTGCTCGCCGGCATGTCTTTCGGTCATTCTCGGATTCCGATCTGGACAACGACTTGGAGAGCATCGACAGTTTCGACTTCATCGACAGATCTACTTCTATTCGGGAGGTCTTCGCCGATCGTTACGACGGTGTCACCGACCCCGAAGATGAAAGCACAATGGCAAAATAGCACCAAGTCTGCGTGATTGGGGAAGCAAGTCGACAAGAAGATGAAGCGTCGGAAGCTTTCGATGATTTGGGTAACCCATACATTGACCCCGCGAATCTCACCCGCGGAACAGGCCCCAAATACGTTGGCCCCACGGCGCGAGAGAGGGTGCAGCTGTTGCAAGCAGCTTGGGATAGAGCTGGAAGAGCCATGAATGGCACAAAGCCGATGACCACAACAGCTATGACAGAAGAATTGCAGGCATATCAATATAGACTCGCTCGTGCTGGACGTGAGCTATAAAAACCAAGAAAGGTACTTGATGATAGAAGAGCTGCAGCTTCCGCGTCAAGTGCGCGCAGGGCCAACCTGAGCCGACAATCAGGATCTACGGGAGATAGTCACAGAGCAGCACGCGCGAGAGGAAGATCTCGGCTAGCTAACGTGCCTGAGCACGGAACAGAGAACCTGATACAAAACCTCGACATGTCCTTTATGTCGATAGATACAAGAGGGCACATCATCCCCAAAACATCAGAAGCAGGATATATGGCGACACATCCTTTCATATTAGCATCCCAGCCACCTGCAGGAGATCCCAGGGAAGCATTGTATAACATGGCCATTGCAGGAGTTGGAATCATGGGGACAACGATACAAGGATCGAGTACACCGCAACCCGAGAGCGCACGAAGGCAAAACAATCCTCAACCTACTTCGTCAGCGCGAGATCCTCCTCGAGCGGGGGACGCAAGAGATACGACGATATTAACACGAGTTGATAGAGCACGACAGGAGAGAAGAGAACGTTGGCACACACCAGAAGTCGACGAAAAGGATATGTGCGGTCTCCCTTGTTTTACTCGACGAGTCCGTAAAACTCGGGTTCCTTCTGGGTTTAAGTTACCCGATAATTACAAAAAGTTCGATGGCTTGCAAGACCTTGAGGATTGGCTGGTAGATTACCTGGAAACAGTGAAGTTAACAGGTGGAACTAGAGGAACTGCCATGCAGAGCAGCCAGGTTCACCTCAGCGGAGCCGCAAGATCGTGGATAAAGAAATTACCGGAAGGATCCATCGACAGCTATTAGACTTTCGAGGACTTGTTTGTGAAAAACTTCCGCTCAACGTGCAAGAAACCTGCATCAATAGAGGTGTTGAGGGCCTGCAAGCAAAAGTATGATAAACCAATGAGGATGTATATCCAGCGATGGAACATCATAAAAAACTCAGCATAAAACATATCTGATGAAAGGGCAACCGACGCATTTGTTGCGGGGATCCGAAGAAGAGACATAATCGAGGATTTGGGTAGATCCAGGCCAATAACAATAGCAGATCTCATGGAGATAGCAAACCGATGGGCGGATGGCGAAGATGCTGTTCATAATAAATGGCACAGATCACCCGACGAAGATCGCAAGAGAAACAACAACCAAAATAGGCGACGATATTCTCGTCAGTTTTCAGATTATGATGGTCCCAGCCAAGTGGCGGCTGGCTTCCGAGGAAACAGTGGAGGAAATCATCTGGATGATTACCAGAGAAGTAGCGAGCAGCGCAATGATCATTGAGATGCGCCAAGCTCCAGCAGACAAAATAATCGGCCAAGGTTCCCGAGGCCATACAATATATCACCCGCGGATCTTCTGAATGGGCCATGGAAGTTTCTACAGTGAAGGGAAAAGACAGTCAGGGCACCTTCAGAAGGACTGCCGAACATTCCTAGCTCTGCATAGATATGCGGACCATACAAACGCACAAGCAGCAAACAGGGGGCCAAGGAGTGAGCTTCACCTGCCACCACCACCCGAAATCACTAACGAAAATCAAAATCAGTTGCAGTTGGCGGCAACTCCAACCAACAACGGCCCTTACATTGACACAACATGAGCAGTGTCGATGATTCAGAAAGGGAGACCCTTGAATAGGATGCAAAAGGTAATTTCGCGACAGGTATACATGGTAGAGAAGATGCCTCCACCAACCATCGAGTACCTTAATTGGTCGGGACAGGACATAGGATTTACTCAAGCGGATCACCCACCTCAAGTTCCGCGACCGGGACAATCAGCTATGATTTTACCAGCAGTGATCGCAAGATTCGAGGTCTCGCATGTATTCATAGATGGAGGGAGCAGCCTGAACCTCATATACACAGACACCTTGAGGAAGATGAATATATCTCTGGCAAATCTGACACCAACAGATACACACTTTCATGGCATCACACCAGAGAAGCTGAACTATCCTTTGGGAAAGATAAACCTCGATGTACAATTTGGAACTCGAGAAAATTACAGGAGGGAGAAGTTGGAGTTTGAGGTTATCGACTTTCCATCACAGTATCATGCTATACTGGGACGACCCGTGTATGCCAGGTTCATGGCTGTACCACATTACACATACCTGTTATGGAGGATTTCTGGTCCCAACAGCCCAATCACAGTAAAGGGAAGTTTTGCTCTAGCAGATAAATGTGACAAGAACTTTCATAAGCTTTCTAAAACCTTCGGGATGCAGGCTGAGTATGAAGCTTTTAGGCTCACCACCAACTACGACGTACTACCGATGGAGGAAGGCCACTCAAGGAGCAAACCTTCGACACCTCCAAGAATTAGAAGGAAGTGCAGATTCACCCGACGGATCCTAAGAAGACGACAACTATCACAACAAATATGGATAGCGCATAGGAAAGCGCGCTCGTCGAGTTCCTCCGTGAGCACTGGGAAATCTTTGCATGGTGTCCCGCTGACATGCCAGGAGTACCCAGGGAACTCGCCGAGCACCCCCTTAATTTGGATCCAAGAGCCAGGCCAATCCGACAAACTTTGCGGTGTTTCTCCGAGCCAAACCGCAAAGCTATGCTATCAGAGATTAATCGACTTCGAGAAGCAAATTTCATCAAGGAACTACATACAGAGGCCACATGGGTCGCTAACCCAGTTTTGGTCCCGAAGAAAAACACTAATGTCCTTCGCATGTGCGTCGATTTCACGTGTCTCAATAAACATTGTCCAAAGGATCACTTTCCCCTCCCGAGGATCGATCAAATTATCGACTCCACAGTGGGATGCGAACGTCTTTCCTTGCTGGACGCATATTCTGGTTACAACCAGATCCGCCTAAAAGAAGAACATGAAGTCAAAACAGCTTTTATAACCCCTTATGGCGTGTTTTGGTACAGAACAATGCCTTGCGGGTTGAAAAACGCGGGAGGTACTTATCAGAGGATGATGCAGAAGTGTCTGGCCATGAAGATTGGCAAGAACGTCAAAGTATACATTGACGACATCATCATAACAACAAAGCAAGGATCTTCTTTGATCGATGATCTCAGAGAAACCTTCGACAATCTCGACAAGTTTCGCTTAAAGCTGAACCCGACAAAATGCTCCTTTAGTGTTCCTGCTGGAGAACTCCTGGGGTACTTGGTGTCAGCCAGGGGAATTGAGGCAAACTCCGAGAAAATACAGGCCATCGTGACGATGAGGAAGCCAACCAAGCTCAAGGAGACACAGTAGCTGACGGGCCGCGTCGCAGCTCTGAGCAGGTTTGTCGCCAGGTTAGGAGAAAAAGCGATGCCCTTCTACGCGCTCATCAAGAAAGGAGAAAGTTCGAGTGGAACAAAGAAGCAGACAAAGCTTTTGAGCATCTAAAGCGCACAATCTCGACACCTCCGGTGTTGGTGGCTCCGAAAGAGAAAGAACCCCTCCTGCTATACATCGCGGCCAAACCTCACGTGGTCAACACAGGTCTCGTGGTGGAACAAGAAGAAGAAGGGAAAATTCATGGAGTTCAACGTCCAGTATACTTCATCAGCGAGGTACTATCACCGTCCAAGCAACGTTGCCCGCATTATCAGAAACTTGCATATGGAGTATTCACAACAGTAAGAAAGTTACATCACTATTTTTCGGCACACCCGATAATAGTAGTCAATGAGGCACCTCTCTTGAACATCCTAAACAATCCAGAAGACACGGGACGTGTCTCCCTTTGGGGAATCGAGCTTTCCCCTCGGGACATCACGTACGAAAAAAGAAAGGCGATCAAGTCGCAGATTCTGCCGGATTTTGTCGCAGAGTGGATGGAACTGCAATATACGGGACCCCGCATTTGTCGAGTACTTGGAATAGGAACTTTGACGGGTCCAAGAGATTGGAAGGAGCTGGAGCAGGCGTGATACTTGTATCACCCCAAGGTGACAAAATGAAATATATACTGTGGATGACGTTTCCTAACGCATCCAACAACGAGGCAGAATATGAAGCCCTCATACACGGGATGAAGATGGCTAAGGCGTGTGGCGCAACTCGACAAAAATTGTTTGGCGACTCCCAGTTGGTGGCTCAACAGGTGATGAACAAGTGCGACGCAGCCAATGATAACATGATAGCGTATAAGGAAGTGTACAATGAACTCGAGAAGCTCTTTGATGGCTGCGATGTCAATCACATCAGCAGACTTAGCAACGATGAAGCCGACGTTTTGGCAAACATTGGCTCGCAATGCTTGCCAATACCACCTGGCGTTTTCTGGGAGGAGATAAGTGAAAGATCAACCAAGGCAAAGAAAGCACCGAAGCAGCCAAAGAAAAAAAGAAAAGGCCAAGGAAGTCTCGGGGGCTCGAGCAGCTCAAGAGACAAACGCATCAGAAGATGAAGAGGAACCAGAAGAGGTTATGATGATACAAGTTCCATGGATGCAGGTTTACGTGGAATACATCACAAGGAAAGAGATACCCGAAGATCCGGTAGAAGAACGGCGAGTTATCCGATGATCCAAGGCGTTCACCGTGGTCAAGGCAGAGTTGTACAAACGGAGCATCTCAGGAGTATTGCAGAGGTGCGTCACACTCGAAGAAGGGCGAGTTATACAGAAAGATATACATGAGTAAATATGTGGCCACCACGCAAGCATTCGAGCAATAGCAGCCAAAGCTTTTCGGGCAGGATTTTATTGGCTGACAACAGTCGAAGATGCAAAAGATATAGTACGCACGTGCAATGCGTGTCAGAGATTTGCGACTAAATCTCATTCACCGGCAGCAGAGCTGATGCCAATACCATTGGCGTGGCCTTTCGCGCAATGGGGGCTTGATATGGTGGGAAAATTGCATAAGTCCTGGCCAGGAGGACACGTGTATTTATTCGTAGCTGTCGACAAATTTACCAAGTGGATAGAGGTAGTACCAGTAACTTTGGCAGACGCAACATCAGCGGTAAACTTCGTCAAAGGAATAGTTTTTCGATTTGGCGTCCCTAACAGCATAGTTACAGACAATGGCAGCAACTTCACCTCTCGACAATTCAAGGAGTACTGCGCAGAAGTAGGCATCAAACTACATTTTGCATCGGTGGCACACCCGCAAACCAATGGCCAAGTCGAGAAAGCAAACTGTATCATCTGCAATGGCATCAAGAAGCGGCTGCTAACACCACTCAAAAAGGCGCGACACACTTGGATTGATGAGTTACCCAACGTGCCATGGAGCATACGAACAACACCCAATACAACAACCACAGAAACTCCGTTTTTCTTGGTCCACGGAGCTGAAGCGGTACTCCCGATAGAAATAGAGAATAATTCTCCAAGAGTCGCAAAATATGACAAAGAAACTTCGAGAAAGGCGCTGGAAGATGATGTCGACGCACTCGACGAAGCAAGGGATGAAGTATTGTCAAGATTAACCACGTACCAGCAGAACCTCAAAAATTATCACAGTCGACGTTTGCGACCCAGGTCTTTCCAAGTTGGTGACCTAGTTCTTCAGCTCACACAGGATAGCCATGAAAAATTTGAGTCTCTATGGATAGGGCCATACATCGTCACTGAAGTAATTCCAGGAGGAGCATACAGATTGAAGGACAACAAAACAGGGAAAGACGAGCCAAACCCATTGAACGTGGCGCAGCTTCGGCGGTTCTACGCATAGAGAACAATATAGTCAATTATGTAAGCATACATTGTACTGAAGAGCTTGCAAGTTTTCAGACGCACACTTTTCCTTTCAGGGCACCGAGTGGGGCTGGAAGGTTTTTAATGAGGCGGGCTTGCGATGCTGCAATATAATAAAAATAGTGATGGTATATATTTTTCACAAGGCTCGGGGGCTTGTACCCAAAGAGTTCACAAAATATATTCGACTCTCAAAATATAGCGCATAATTACTCGCCTTAGTTAAAAACCTCGCGACTAACAACCATAGATATGCCAACGAGGATACTCGGGGGCTTGCAAAGAAAAATAATAACATACAAATTTGCCTTGAATGTACATAAGTCTCGCAATAATTACAATATATACAAATATAATCGACTCAGGCTACACATCTCGAGAAAAGAAAAAAGAATAGCTTTCATATCAATCTATCTATGGCTATGTTCTCCTTGGCAGCACGAATATTCTGCGTTGAGTTGTCATACCGATGATCTGTGAAGAAAGCGGCATCGTACGGAAGAAGCTCATCAATCATTTTCTCGGCAACAGGTGACGCAACTTCATTGTTTTTGTCAATGTTCACCCTCCTCTTCGACGTTTTGCGGTAAAAAAGGTCGAAGAGATTGTTGAAGTCCAATTTTGAGTGACAGACCTTCAGCCAAATCAGAGCAAACTTTGCACCGACCACCATTTGGGCCTTTACAAAGTCATGGATACTCTCCACATTCCTGAACTTATCCATAAGTTCAGTAATATTCCTAAATTTATCCATAAGTTCAGTAATATTCCTAGGCTATGGGTTTCGAGGAAACACAACGTTATACACCATGGCTAGAGTACTGCCGAAGAAATCTTGGAACTTCCGAACTTGAGCAGCACGATCCTGGAACCGAACAATTTGGCAGGCACGATTTTCCTCAGCAAGAAGTCAATATTGTTCTTTTTGGCGAGGTCAAGAAGAACCCCGACTCGCGAGTTCACCCGTTGTTCTTCGGCGACTGCGTCAAGGAATGAACCTACATACAGTACAGAAGACAAAACACAACCTGGTAAGAGACATGGAAAATATAGAAGGAAGAGGAAAGCCACAATAGAACATACCCGCCATATCTTTACTTGCATCAGTCATCAGCTCAAGCATATAATTCTCGCGCTTAACAGCATGAGAAGCATCAGCAATAGCAGATTCCTTCAGTTCAAGAGCCTCTTGCGCTTGCTGAAGAGCAGCCCGCTCACGTTCCGATGATTTGCGAGATTGGTCCATAATGGTGATAGCCTGCTTTTTCATATCTTGTAACTGCTGTCGAAGATCGGCTAGTTCTTGGTGCACTGAATCAGCTGATGGCGTGTATTTCACACGTTCGTTGGGAACCCCAAGAGGAAGGTATGATGCGCACAGCAGCAAGTTTGCCCTCAGAAAGAAACCAAGGTTTATCGAACCAGGAGGAGCCAAGAAGCACGTTGAAGGTTGATGGCGGCGGGATGTAGTGCGGCGCAACACCAGGGATTCCGGCGCCAACGTGGAACCTGCACAACACAACCAAAGTACTTTGACCCAACGAAACAGTGAGGTTGTCAATCTCACCGGCTTGCTCGTAACAAAGGATTAACCGTATTGTGTGGAAGATGATTGTTTGCAGAGAAAACGATAGAAACAAGTATTGCAGCAGATTTGTATTTCAAGTATTAAAAGAATGGACCGGGGTCCACAGTTCACTAGAGGTGTCTCTCCCATAAGATAAAAGCATGTTGGGTGAACAAATTACAATCGGGCAATTGACAAATAGAGAGGGCATAACAATGCACATACATGTCATGATAAGTATAGTGAGATTTAATTGGGCATTACGACAAAGTACATAGACCGCCATCCAACCGCATCTATGCCTAAAAAGTCCACCTTCAGAGTTATCATCCGAACCCCTTCCAAGTATTAAGTTGCAAAGCAACGGACAATTGCATTAAGTATGGTGCGTAATGTAATCAACAACTACATCCTCGGACATAGCGCCAATGTTTTATCCCTAGTGGCAACAAGCACAACACAACCTTAGAACTTTCGTCACCTGTCCCGTGTGTCAATGCGAGCATGAACCCACTATCGAGCATAAATACTCCCTCTTGGAGTTAAGAGCAAAAACTTGGCCAGAGCCTCTACTAATAACGGAGAGCATGCAAGATCATAAACAACACATATGTAATAACTTGATAATTAACATAACATGGTATTCTCTATCCATCGGATCCCGATAAACACAACATATAGCATTACAGATAGATGATCTTGATCATGTTAGGCAGCTCACAAGATCCAACAATGAAGCACAATGAGGAGAAGACAACCATCTAGCTACTGCTATGGACCCATAGTCCAGGGGTGAACTACTCACTCATCACTCCGGAGGGGACCATGGCGGTGTAGAGTCCTCCGGGAGATGAATCCCCTCTCCGGCAGGGTGCCGGAGGAGATCTCCAGAATCCCCCGAGATGGGATTGGCGGCGGCGGCGTCTCTGGAAGGTTTTCCGTATCGTGGTTTTTCGCATCGGGGTTTCGCGACGGAGGCTTTAAGTAGGCGGAAGGGCAGAGTCGGAGGGCCGACGAGGGGCCCACACCATAGGGCGGCGCGGGCCCCCTCCGGCCGCGCGGCCCTATGGTGGCGGCGCCTCGTCGCCCCACTTCGTATCCCTTTCAGTCTTCTGGAAGCTTCGTGGCAAAATAGGACCCTGGGTCTTGATTTCGTCCAATTCCGAGAATATTTCGTTACTAGGATTTCTGAAACAAAAAACAGCAGAAAACAACAACTGGCTCTTCGGCATCTTGTTAATAGGTTAGTTCCAGAAAATGCACGAATATGACATAAAGTGTGCATAAAACATGTAGGTATCATCAATAATATGGCATGGAACATAAGAAATTATCGATACGTCGGAGACGTATCAAGCATCCCCAAGCTTAGTTCTGCTCGTCCCGAGCAGGTAAAACGATAACAAAGATAATTTCTGAAGTGACATGCCATCATAACCTTGATCATACTATTTGTAAACATATGTAATGAATGCAGCGATCAAAACAATGGTAATGACATGAGTAAACAAGTGAGTCATAAAGCAAAGACTTTTCATGAATAGTACTTCAAGACAAGCATCAATAAGTCTTGCATAAGAGTTAACTCATAAAGCAATAAATCAAAGTAAAGGCATTGAAGCAACACAAAGGAAGATTAAGTTTCAGCGGTTGCTTTCAACTTGTAACATGTATATCTCATGGATAATTGTCAACATAGAGTAATATAACAAGTACAATATGCAAGTATGTAGGAATCAATGCACAGTTCACACAAGTGTTTGCTTCTTGAGGTGGAGAGAGATAGGTGAACCGACTCAACATAAAAGTAAAAAGAATGGTCCTTCAAAGAGGAAAGCATCGATTGCTATATTTGTGCTAGAGCTTTTATTTTGAAAACATGAAACAATTTTGTCAACGGTAGTAATAAAGCATATGAGTTATGAAAATTATATCTTACAAGTTGCAAGCCTCACGCATAGTATACTAATAGTGCCCGCACCTTGTCCTAATTAGCTTGGACTACCGGATCTTTGCAATGCACATGTTTTAACCAAGTGTCACAATCGGGTACCTCCATGCCGCCCGTACAAAGGTCTAAGGAGAAAGCTCGCATTTTGGATTTCTCGCTTTTGATTATTCTCAACTTAGACATCCATACCGGGACAACATGGACAACAGATAATGGAATCCTCTTTAATGCATAAGCATGTGGCAACAATTATTATTCTCATATGAGATTGAGGATATATGTCCAAAACTGAAACTTCCACCATGAATCATGGCTTTAGTTAGCGGCCCAATGTTCTTCTCTAACAATATGCATGCTCCAACCATAAAAGTGGTAGATCTCTCTTACTTCAGACAAGACGGACATGCATAGAAACTCACATGATATTCAACAAAGAATAGTTGATGGCGTCCCCAGAAACATGGTTATCGCACAACAAGCAACTTAATAAGAGATAAAGTGCATAAGTACATATTCAATACCACAATAGTTTTTAAGCTATTTGTCCCATGAGCTATATATTGCAAAGGTGAATGATGAAATTTTAAAGGTAGCACTCAAGCAATTTACTTTGGAATGGCGGATAAATACCATGTAGTAGGTAGGTATGGTGGACACAAATGGCATAGTGGTTGGCTCAAGGATTTTGGATGCATGAGAAGTATTCCCTCTCGATACAAGGTTTAGGCTAGCAAGGTTATTTGAAACAAACACAAGGATGAACGGTGCAGCAAAACTCACATAAAAGACATATTGTAAACACTATAAGACTCCACACCGTCTTCCTTGTTGTTCAAAACTCAATACTAGATATTATCTAGACTCTAGAGAAACCAAATATGCAAAACAAATTAGCAAGCTCTAAGTGTTTCTTCATTAATGGGTGCAAAGTATATGATGCAAGAGCTTAAACATGAGCACAACAATTGCCAAGTATCAAATTATCCAAGACATTTTATAATTACTACATGTAGCATTTTCCAATTCCAACCATATAACAATTTAACGAAGAAGAAACTTCGCCATGAATACTATGAGTAGAGCCTAAGGACATACTTGTCCATATGCTACAGCGGAGCGTGTCTCTCTCCCACAAAGTGAATGCTAGGATCCATTTTATTCAAACAAAACAAAAACAAAAACAAACCGCCGCTCCAAACAAAGTGCATAAGATGTGACGGAATAAAAATATAGTTTCAGGGGAGGAACCTGATAATGTTGTCGATGAAGAAGGGGATGCCTTGGGCATCCCCAAGCTTAGACGCTTGAGTCTTCTTATAATATGCAGGGGTGAACCACCGGGGCATCCCCAAGCTTAGAGCTTTCACTCTCCTTGATCATATTGTATCATACTCCTCTCTTGATCCTTGAAAACTTCCTCCACACCAAACTCGAAACAACTCATTAGAGGGTTAGTGCACAATAAAAATTCACATGTTCAGAGGTGACACAATCATTCTTAACACTTCTGGACATTGCATAAAGCTACTGGACATTAATGGATCAAAGAAATTCATCCAACATAGCAAAAGAGGCAATGCGAAACAAAAGGCAGAATCTGTCAAAACAGAACAGTCCGTAAAGATGGATGTTATTAGGCCACCAGACTTGCTCAAATGAAAATGCCCAAATTTAATGAAAGTTGCGTACATATCTGAGGATCATGCACGTAAATTGGATTAATTTTCTGAGCTACCTACAGGGAGGTAGACCCAGATTCGTGACAAGCAAAGAAATCTGGAACTGCGCAAGTAATCCAAATCTAGTACTTACTTTACTATCAAAGACTTTACTTGGCACAACAAAACATAAAACTAAGATAAGGAGAGGTTGCTACAGTAGTAAACAACTTCCAAGACTCAAATATAAAACAAAAATACTGTAGTAAAAACATGGGTTGTCTCCCATAAGCGCTTTCTTTAACGCCTTTCAGCTAGGCGCAGAAAGTGTGTATCAAGTAACATCAAGAGATGAAGCATCAACATCATAATTTGTTCTAATAATAGAATCATAGGGTAACTTCATTCTCTTTCTAGGGAAGTTTCCATACCTTTCTTGAGAGGAAATTGATATTTAATATTACCTTCCTTCATATCAATAGTAGCACCAACGGTTCGAAGAAAAGGTCTTCCCAATATAATGGGGCAAGATGCATTGCATTCAATATCCAAGACAACAAAATCAACGGGGACAAGGTTATTGTTAACCATAATATGAACATTATCAACTCTCCCCAAATGTTTCTTTTTAGCATTATCAGCGAGATTAACATCCGGATAACAGTTTTTCAATGGTGGCAAGTCAAGCATATCATAGACTTTCTTAGGCATAACGTAAATACTTGCACCAAGATCACATAAAGCATTACAATCAAAATCTTTGACTCTCATTTTAATGATGGGCTCCCAACCATCCTCTAGCTTTCTAGGAATAGAAGTTTCAAGTTTTAGTTTCTCTTCTCTAGCTTTTATGAGAGCATTTGTAATATGTTTTGTGAAAGCCAAATTTATAGCACTAGCATTAGGACTTTTAGCAAGTTTTTGTAAGAACTTTATAACTTCAGAGATGTGGCAATCATCAAAATCTAAATCATTACAATTTAAAGCAATGGGATTATCATCCCCAAGGTTGGAAAAAATTTCAGCAGCTTTATCACAGGCAGTTTCAGCAGTTTTAGCAGTTTTCGTGTAATTTTGCGCGCTTTGCACTAGGAGTAGAAGCATTGCCAACACCAATTATTTTACCATTGATAGTAGGAGGTGCAGCAACATGTGAATCATTAGCATTGCTAGTGGTGGTAATAGTCCAAACTTTAGCTACATTTTCTCTTTAGCTAGTTTTTCATTTTCTTCTCTATCCCACCTAGCACGCAGTTCAGCCATTAATCTTATATTCTCATTAATTCTAACTTGGATGGCATTTGCTGTAGTAACAATTTTATTCTCAATATCCCTATTAGGCATACCTTTCGATTTCAAAAGATCAACATCAGAGGCAAGACTATCAACCTTAGAAGCAAGAATATCAATTTTATTGAGCTTTTCCTCAACAGATTTGTTAAAGGCAGTTTGTGTGTACTAATAAATTCTTTAAGCATAGCTTCAAGTCCAGGGGGTGTATTCCTATTATTATTGTAAGAATTCCCATAAGAATTAGCATCACCGTTACCATTATTATAAGGATATGGCCTATAGTTATTACTAGAATTGTTCCGATAAGCATTGTTGTTGAAATTATTATTTTTAATGAAGTTGACATCAACATGTTCTTCTTGGGCAACCAATGAAGCTAACGGAACATTATTAGGATCAACATTAGTCCTATCATTCACAAGCATAGACATAATAGCATCAACCTTATCATTCAAGGAAGAGGATTCTTCAACAGAATTTACCTTCTTACCTTGTGGAGCTCTTTCCGTGTGCCATTGAGAGTAATTAATCATCATATTATCAAGGAGCTTTGTTGCTTCACCAAGAGTGATGGACATAAAGGTACCTCCAGCAGCTGAATCCAATAAATTCCGCGAAGAAAAATTTAGTCCTGCATAGAAGGTTTGGATGATCATCCAAGTAGTCAGTCCATGGGTTGGGCAATTTTTAACCAGAGATTTAATTCTTTCCCAAGCTTGAGCAACATGTTCATTATCCAATTGTTTAAAATTCATTATGCTACTCCTCAAAGATATAATTTTAGCAGGGGGATAATATCTACCAATAAAATCATCCTTGCATTTAGTCCAGGAATCAATACTATTCTTAGGCAGAGATAGCAACCAATCTTTAGCTCTTCCTCTTAATGAGAAAGGAAACAATTTTAATTTTATAATGTCACCATCTACATCTTTATACTTTTGCATTTCACATAGTTCAACAAAATTATTGAGATGGGCAGCAGCATCATCGAACTAACACCAGAAAATTGCTCTCGCATAACAAGATTCAAGTAAAGCAGGTTTAATTTCAAAGAATTCCGCTGTAGTAGCAGGTGGAGCAATAGGTGTGCATAGGAAATCATTATTATTTGTGGTTGTGAAGTCACACAACTTAGTATTTTCAGGGGTAGCCATTTTAGCAGTAGTAAATAAAACAAACTAGATAAAGTAAATGCAAGTAAACTAATTTTTGTGTGTTTTTGATATAGCAAACAAGACAGTAAATAAAGAACTAGCAACTAATTTTTTTTTTGTGTTTTGATACAATGCAGAAAAAAAGTAGTAAATAAAATAAAGCAAGACAAAAACAAAGTAAAGAGATTGAGAAGTGGAGACTCCCCTTGCAGCGTGTCTTGATCTCCCCAGCAACGGCGCCAGAAAATATGCTTGATGGCGTGTATTTCACACGTTCGTTGGGAACCCCAAGAGGAAGGTATGATGCGCACAGCAGCAAGTTTTCCCTCAGAAAGAAACCAAGGTTTATCGAACCAGGAGGAGCCAAGAAGCACGTTGAAGGTTGATGGCGGCGGGATGTAGTGCGGCGCAACACTAGGGATTCCGGCGCCAACGTGGAACCTGCACAACACAACCAAAGTACTTTTCCCCAACGAAACAGTGAGGTTGTCAATCTCACCGGCTTGCTGTAACAAAGGATTAACCGTATTGTGTGGAAGATGATTGTTTGCAGAGAAAACAGTAAAACAAGTATTGCAGCAGATTTGTATTTCAGTATTAAAAGAATGGACCGGGGTCCACGGTTCACTAGAGGTGTCTCTCCCATGAGATAAAAGCATGTTGGGTGAACAAATTACAGTCGGGCAATTGACAAATAGAGAGGGCATAACAATGCACATACATGTCATGATAAGTATAGTGAGATTTAATTGGGCATTACGACAAAGTACATAGACCGCCATCCAACCGCATCTATGCCTAAAAAGTCCACCTTCGAGGTTATCATCCGAACCCCTTCCAGCATTAAGTTGCAAAGCAACAGACAATTGCATTAAGTATGGTGCGTAATGTAATCAACAACTACATCCTCGGACATAGCGCCAATGTTTTATCCCTAGTGGCAACAAAGACAACACAACCTTAGAACTTTCTCGTCACCGTCCTGGTGTCAATGCAGGCATGAACCCACTATCGAGCATAAATACTCCCTCTTGGAGTTAAGAGCAAAAACTTGGCCGAGCCTCTACTAATAACGGAGAGCATGCAAGATCATAAACAACACATATGTAATAACTTGATAATTAACATAACATGGTATTCTCTCGTCCATCGGATCCCGACAAACACAACATATAGCATTACGGATAGATGATCTTGATCATGTTAGGCAGCTCACAAGATCCAACAATGAAGCACAATGAGGAGAAGACAACCATCTAGCTACTGCTATGGACCCATAGTCCGGGGGTGAACTACTCACTCATCACTCCGGAGGCGACCATGGCGGTGTAGAGTCCTCCGGGAGATGAATCCCCTCTCCGGCAGGGTGCCGGAGGAGATCTCCGGAATCCCCCGAGATGGGATTGGCGGCGGCGGCGTCTCCGGAAGGTTTTCCGTATCGTGGTTTTTCGCATCGTGGGTTTCGCGACGGAGGCTTTAAGTAGGCGGAAGGGCGGAGTCGGAGGGCTGACGAGGGGCCCACACCATAGGGCGGCGCGGGCCCGCCTCTGGCCGCGCGGCCCTATGGTGGCGGCGCCTCGTCGCCCCACTTCGTATCCCTTTCGGTCTTCTGGAAGCTTCGTGGCAAGGTCTTGATTTCGTCCAATTCCGAGAATATTTCGTTACTAGGATTTCTGAAACCAAAAACAACAGAAAACAGCAACTGGCTCTTCCGCATCTTGTTAATAGGTTAGTTCCAGAAAATGCACGAATATGACATAAAGTGTGCATAAAACATGTAGGTATCATCAATAATATGGCATGGAACATAAGAAATTATCGATACGTCGGAGACGTATCATCAGCACACGAAGAATCGTCTACGAAAACGTCTGCAGGTGTTCTTGTAGAGCGAGACGCGGCAGGAAAAGCATCGGAAGGACCAACAGCCTCGGTATAATTATCAAAAACCAGCTGGAAGAAAGAAATATAGACATCAATCATTCGGTGGGGAACACTTTTTCATTGATAGTCAAGGTATTTACATAAAGAAGGATCCTTACAAAAGTCGACTCCTAGTGAGTGATACGTCTCCAACGTATCTATAATTTCTTATGTTCCATGCTAGTTTTATGACAATACCTACATGTTTTATTCATACTTTATATCGTTTTGATGCATTTTCCGGCACTAACCTATTAACAAGATGCTGAAGCGCCACGTCCTATTTTCTGCTGTTTTTGGTTTCAGAAATCCTACACAGGAAATATTCTCGGAATTGGACGAAACAAAAGCCCATGGTCTTATTTTCCACGGAGGCTTCCAGAACACCGAAGAGGAGACGAAGAGGAGCCACGAGGCGGCCACACCCTAGGGGGGCGCGGCCCCACCTCTGGGCGCGCCGCCATGTGGTGTGGGCCCCTCGGGACTCCACCGACATCGCCCCTTCGCCTATATATTCTCTCCGTCGTGAAAACCCTAAAACACCCGACGATATTCCACGAAGAGTTCCGTAGCCGCCGCCATCGCGAAAACAAGTTTCGGGGGACAGAAGTCTCTGTTCCGGCACGCCGCCGGGACGGGGAATTGCCCCCGGAGTCATCTCCATCGACACCACCGCCATCTTCATCGCCGTTGCTGTCTCCCATGATGAGGAGGGAGTAGTTCTCCCCCGAGGCTGAGGGCTATACCGGTAGCTATGTGGTTCATCTCTCTCTCCCATGTGATCTTTATGTGATCATGAGCTTTGTATCACTATTAATCTATGTGCTACTCTAGTGATGTTATTAAAGTAGTCTATTCCTCCTCCATGATGTAAAGGTGACAGTGTGTGCATCATGTAGTACTTGGCATAGGTTATGATTGTAATCTCTTGTAGATTATGAAGTTAACTATTACTATGATAGTATAGATGCGATCTATCCCCCCTTTCATAGCTATTGGTGACAGTGTGTATACTATGTTAGTACTCGGTCTAAATTGCAACGGTCTATTATGCACTCTAGAGGTTACTTTAATATGAACTCCAGATGTTGTGGAGCTTGTTTACTCCGGCTTGAGGTGTGCTTTTATAGCCCTAAAAAATGAATGGTGTTTGTTATCCAACAAGAGAGTGTTTGAAAGTAGCACAAGTGAAGAGAAGTTATTTATTTATGTGATCATTGTTGAGAGTGTCCACTAGTGAAAGTATGATCCCTAGGCCTTGTTTCCAAATATCGAATCACCATTTATTTACTGTTCTACTGCATGTTTACTTGCTGCCATATTTATTTCTGATTGCAATTACTACTTATACTCATCCATATTACTTGTATTTCACTATCTCTTCGCCGAACTAGTGCACCTATGCATCTGACAAGTGTATTGGGTGTGTTGGGGACACAAGAGACTTCTTGTATCTTAATTGCAGGGTTGCTTGAGAGGGATATCTTTGACCTCTACCTCCCTGAGTTCGATAAACCTTGGGTGATTCACTTAAGAGAAACTTGCCGCTGTTCTACAAACCTCTGCTCTTGGAGGCCCAACACTGTCTACAGGAATAGAAGCGTGCGTAGACATCAAGCTATTTTCTGGCGCCGTTGCCGGGGAGGTAAGGTAAAAGGTATTCATATCCTCCGACTACTAAGCTATTTCCTAGCACTGTTGCCGGTGTGTGAGTGCTCGAAGCTATTTCCTTTAGATCCTGCAATTATATCTTTTTGTTTCTTGTTTTTATTTTCACTAGTTCGGCTTAATGGAAAACAACAAAAAAATTAGAGATCTTTATGAACTTTATATTGAATTAGGACATGATGTGTTTGAAGAGAGAATTAAAAAACCCATGGAACTTTGTTTGCAAAATAGTTGTAGCAATGTTATTAGCATGAACTCTTTGAATACTATTATTGCTAATGCTATGGAAGAATTTAAGCTTGGGGAAGCTGGTTGTGATATTTTTAGTCCCCCAAGTTTTGAGGAGAAAATTTTCTTTGATGATACTTTGCCTCCCATTTATGATGATTATAATGATAGTGGTATGTTGGTGCCACCTACTATGGAGGATAAAGTTTATTATGATTATACCATGCCTGCAATTTATGATGATTACAATGATGGTTGTGATAGTTTTACTCCCACTATTACTAATAAAATTGATTATGCTTATGTGGAGAGTAATGATACTTTTATGCATGTGAATAAGAATGTTTTATGTGATAGTTACATTGTTGAGTTTGTTCATGATGCTGCTGAAAGTTATTATGAGAGAGGGAAACATGGTTATATGCATCTTAATAATATTAAGTTTCCCCTCTATATGTTGAGAATCTTGAAGTTGCGCTTGTGTTGCCTTTCTATGCTTATTGCATTATGCTTACATGACTTGTTTATTTACAAGATTCCTTTTCATAGGAAGTGGGTTAGACTTAAAAGTGTTTATACTTGCTTTTGAGGCTCTCTTTTGCTTCAACTCTTATTTCTTGCGAGAGCATCATTAAAATTACTGAGCCCATCTTAATGGCTATAAAGAAAGCACTTCTTGGAAGATAACACATGTGTTTATTTTGCTACTGTTTTGTTGTGTCTTGGAAGTTGTTACTACTGTAGAAACCTCTCCTTATATTTATTTTATTGCATTGTTGTGCCAAGTAAAGTCTTTGATAGTAAAATTGATACTAGATTTGGATTCCTGCGCAGAAACAGATTTTTAGCTGTCACGAATTTGAGTAGATCTCTCTGTAGGAGACTCTAAAAATTCTGCCAAAATTCATGCGTGTTCCTCAGATATGTACGCAACTTTCATTCAATTTGAGCTTCTTCACCTGAGCATGTTAAGTGCCTCAAAAAAATTCGTCTTTACGGACTGTTCTGTTTTGACAGATTCTGCCTTTTATTTTGCATTGCCTCTTTTACTGTGTTGAATGGATTTCTTTGTTCCATTAACTTTCAGTAGCCTTGGGTAATGTCCAGAAGTGTTAAGAATGATTGTGTCCTCTCTGAACATGTGAATTTTTGATTATGCACTAACCCTCTAATGAGTTTGTTTTGAGTTTGGTGTGAAGGAAGTTTTCAAGGATCAAGAGAGGAGGATGATATAATATGACCAAGAAGAGTGAAAAGTCTAAGCTTGGGGATGCCCCCGTGGTTCATCCCTGCATATTTCAAGAAGACTCAAGCATCTAAGCTTGGGGATGCCCAAGGCATCCCCTTCTTCATCGACAACTTATCAGGTCACCTCTAGTGAAACTATATTTTTATTCCGTCACATCTTATGTGATTTACTTGGAGCGTCTGTGTGCTTTTATATTTGTTTGTGTTTGAATAAATTCGGATCCTAGCAATCCATGTGTGGGAGATAGACACGCTCCGCTTTTTCATTTGAACAGTTGTGTTCTTCATTTTTAATGTTCATGGCTAAAGTTAAAAGCTGCTGCACTTATTGCTATTTGGTTGGAAACAGAAAATGCTTCATGTGGTAACTGGTATATTGTCTTGAATAATTTGATACTTGGCAATTTTTTTGAGCTCTCAAGTAGATCATGCTTAAGCTCTTGCATCATGTAGTTTAAACCTATTAATGAAGAACTACCATAGAGCTTGTTGAAATTTGGTTTGCATGATTGGTCTCTCTAAAAGTCTAGATATTTTCTGGTAAAAGTGTTTGAACAACAAGGAGACAGTGTAGAGTCTTATAATGCTTGAAATATGTTCTTATGTATGCCACTCAATGGCAATCCACATCCCATGCCTGGGCTACTACAGCCTGACTTGAATAATTTTGTGAATCCACAATTTCCTGAGATTGGATGGGATGTGCAAGAACAGGTGCAGCCTCCTGTGCATAATCATGGAGTTCAACACCCTCTGTTTGAGGTGGAGGAAGAGCAAGATCAAGCTATGGAGGTGGAGGCCCAGATACAAGAGCAACAGCAAGAAGAAATCCCTGAGCAGCCAATGGAACAGGAAATTCACCAGTTTAATGAGTCTGCCTTTCTTGATACCTCAAGTTCAGAAGGTTCAGTTAACATGATACAGGCCCCACAACACTTGGTTATCAACAGGATTGAGGTGCAGTTTGAGGTGGTAGACAAGAAGTTTCTTTCCTTTTTACACAAGGAATTTCCTAGCTATACAAATTGTTTGTCTGATGTGATGGTTGGGCCTCTGCTGCCTAAGGACATGGTCATGGATAGAATCTATAAAGGTTTAGCTCCTTCTCTTTTCATGAAGGCTATTCCTATGGCATTACCTACACAGAAGTTTGCCTGGCTTTCTGACTATAGGAGTTTGATCTCTGAGATACCAAGTTACAGTCAAGCACCAATGGCTCCTGGTGATATGCAATTCAGTGTGGAGTATATTGTTGTTTCTGGTATTGTTGGTGGGAGAACAGCAGTCAGCAAGAGGAGGAACAAGGACCCTTTCACTCCAAGGTTTACAAGAAGTGCATTTAAAGCCCAGATGCATATTCAGAAGAAAGAGATGAAGAAACCATACAGGAGGAACTCTATCACTGCTGCAGTTTCTCTTTTTACTGAAGAAGTGGACAGTTCATCTTGGACTGATAGTTCTGTCAGAAGATGTACTAGGCACATGGCTAAAGCAAATGGGTATAAGTTTGAGAGTATGCCAGACAAGGGTACAACTAGGAAAAAACCTAAGTCGTCCAAGCCAGAACAAGCAGATAAGGAGGAGGTTGTTCCTTTCATACCTGTTCCCACCTTGCAGAACATTGGGAGGCAACTACAAATCCCTGAGGAAGACATCACAACAGAGAAGCTTATGGCTGCTCCTGTGGACACCAAGGAAAAGAAGTCATCCAATGGATTATAGTTTGTTATGTCAAACAGTCAGTGGTGCTTTTGTGGCAATTAGGAGAATAGCTTTTGGAAGTGCAAGACTCTCACTCTTCATTTGTGATTGTAATGATAATATTTGCTGCTATGGTGTTCATGGTTATCTTGTGTGGCCTGTTATGCATGGTCCACTTTTGCTGTGCTACATTTGGTTTTAATGAATAGAACAACAATGAAGGTAGATTGGAATGTTCTTTGTTGGAATGTCAGAGGGTTAAATGACAAAGACAAGAGATTATTGGTGTTTAACAAAATTGATGAAAGTAATTGTGCCATTATATGCCTGCAAGAAACTAAATGTGAATCTTTTGACCACTCATTTATAAGGACTTTACTGCCCCAAAAGATTTGATAGATTTGCTTTTGTGCCCTCCATTGGTGCTTCGGGGGGATTATTGTCCTTTGGAATAGTAGGGTTTTCATGGGCACTCTTCTTGAAATCACTCACTCTGCTATTAGGATACAATTCACTTCTGCTCACACTACTGAAAAGTGGACTCTGGTTACTGTGTATGGTCCTTGTAGAGGTATCATGAGGGATGAATTTGTTCAATGGTTGCATGATTTGAATATCCCTGTACATGATAATTGGTTACTCATTGGGGACTTTAATTTTATGAGATCAGTTAATAATAGGAATAAACCAGGGGCTGATATGGCAGATATCTTTCTTTTTAATAGTATCATCAGTCACCTGGGGTTATTGGAATTACCTCTGAAAGGTAGACGTTTTACATGGTCTAACATGCAAGCCACACCCTTGATGGAGCAATTAGATTGGTTTTTCACAACATGTGAATGGACTCTCAAATTTCCCAATACAATGGTATTCCCTTTGTCAAAATCTACCTCTGATCACATCCCTTGTGTGGTGTCTATCTCTACCTCTATTCCAAAAGCAAAGATTTTTAGGTTTGAGAATATTTGGTTGGAGCAGCCAGGGTTCATGGATGTAGTAAAGAAGGCTTGGGAATTACCAATTCACAAGAATAATGTTGCTTCTGTTTTGGCTGCAAAATTTAAAAATCTCAGATATGCTCTGAAGAAATGGGGGAAAAATCTGTCTCATTTGAAGTTGATAATTGAGCACTGCAATAAGGTCATATTATTCTTTGATAATCTGGAGGATTCTAGGGATTTAAGTAGGGAGGAATTTAATTTCAGAAATATTGTGAAGGTACATCTTAAAAAATTATTGGGCATACAGTCAACATATTGGAAGAATAGATGTACAATTAGATGGATTAAACTTGGAGGAGAAAATACCAAATTCTTTCATGCCAAGGCTACTGAAAGATACAGATATAATGTGATCTCAGTTATTAAAGATGAACAAGGGAACCCTATGGTGGATCATAATCAGAAGGCTAATGCTCTTTGGGCATGTTATAAAAATAGAATGGGAGTAACAAATGTTTCTGCCACACAAGCTGACATATCTCACCTTATCTCCCCTGTTGAAGGTTTGGAGTCTCTGTCAAAAGAGTTTACTCTTGAAGAAATTGAAGGTGTGGTTCAACATATGAAAACTGATAGAGCTCCTGGTCCAGATGGATTTAATGGGCTGTTTGTCAAGAAGTGTTGGCAAATCATAAAGGATGACTTCATTAACTTGTGCAAGGATTTTCATAAGGGTCAAGCTCCTCTGGAAAGTATTAATAGTTTCTTTATAACTCTGATTCCAAAGAATTTGTCTCTAGAAACAGTGAATGATTTTAGACCAATCTCACTGACAAATACTTGTCTGAAATTTCTGACAAAGTTGGCTGCTAACGGACTTGCATTCAAATTACAAGATGCATTCATGAAAACCAGTATGGGTTCATAAGGGGTAGAACTATTCAAGACTGTTTAGCATGGACTTTTGAATACCTTCACCAATGCCACAAATCTAAGAGGAAAGTTGTTGTGTTAAAGCTAGATTTTGAGAAGGCCTTTGATACAATTGAACACAAAGCCATTATCAAGATAATGGAACTTAAAGGGTTTGATCCAATATTTATTAATTGGGTGATTGAGATTCTTTCTTCTGGTTCATCCGCAATTCCGTTGAATGGGGTTCCCGGTAAAACTTTTGTATGCGTAAGAGGGGTCAGACAGGGAGACCCTTTATCCCCTCTTTTATATGTTCTTGGTGGGGATCTTTTACAAAGTTATGTCAATCATGCATACAGAGAAGGGAGATTAAAGGCACCAATTCCAAATAGAGGAAGGAATGACTACCCTATAGTGCAATATGCAGATGACACTATTATTATGGTACCTGCTGAGATTGAGCAATTACAGATATTGAAAGAGGTACTTGAGGAGTATACAGCTTTCACTGGTCTCAAAGTTAATTATCACAAGTCTTCACTCATACCAATAAATATTTCCCAATTAGAAGCTGAGGCACTATCAGCACAGATACAATGTAATATTGCCTCCATGCCATTTCCATACCTTGGTATTCCCATGGGCACAACTAAGCCAACAATCAGGGATCTCTCTCCACTCACTGATAGAATTGAAAGAAGACTTACTGCTTCAGCATCATTCTTGTCTTATGGAGATAGACTAATATTGGTTAATTCAGTTCTGTCATCCATGCCTATTCATTTTCTTAGCACATTGGATATACCAGATGGAGTGATTGATGTTATTGATAGAGCCAGAAGGAATTGCTTGTGGAGGAAAAGAAAGGATGATGAGAAGGTGCACTCTCTGGCCTCCTGGGACATGATATGTAAACCAAAGAATAAAGGAGGTTTAGGTATCATTAATCTGAAGATTCAGAACAAGTGCCTCATGATGAAGCAGCTCCATAAATTCTATAATAATGTGGATCTTCCTTGGGTCAAACTAATAAGGAATTCATACTACTATAATGAGGCACCACATGCTGTCACTGTTTGTGGTTCATTTTGGTGGAGGAACATTATGAAAATGTTTGAACTATACAGACATTTGACACATTGCAAGATTGGGTCTGGAGAGACTATTCTTTTCTGGTCAGATAATTGGAATGATGGGGTACTCCAAGATATTTTTCCCAGACTATTTTCCTTTGCAAGGGACACATTCATTACAGTCAAAGAGGCATTGCAGATTACTGATCCTGCACAGGCTTTTCATTTGCCTATTTCTGCTGAGGCTGCTACTGAATTAAGAACACTTCAGCATATGCTAGCAGGTGTAGTTACCTCAGATCAGGATGATCAATGGCTTATTACAAGCAACAAATCAGGAGCTTTTATTCCAAGTCAAGTTTACAGATTGAGTTTTCATCATATCAATTCACATTTTCCATCACAATGGATATGGAAAAGCAAGTGTACCTCTAAGCATAAATTCTTTGCCTGGCTTATATTACATGATCGAATCAACACCAAAGATATGTTAAGGAGAAGACATTGGCAAGTTACCTCTGATCATAGTTGTGTCTTATGTTCAGCTGATGCTCTGGAAGATTGGTCACATTTATTCTTTGAATGCACTTTTAGTGTCAGAGTTTGGATATACTTACAAATCAATTGGGCATCAGGTTCTGGACCAGAAATGCTGAAAAATACTAAGAAAAGATTTAAGGGCCCCTGTTTTGTGGAGATTATTATCTTGGCTTGCTGGAATATATGGAAGCAGAGGAATAATAAGATTTTCAAGGATATACAACCAACCTTTAGAAAGTGGAAGGAGGGTTTCTTCTCTGATATTACTCTACTTAAGCATAGAGTAAAAGAGAGTACTGTTCCCTTTTTGTCATCATGGATTGACAATTTTTTGTAAATAGTTAGACTCTAGTTGTGTCCTTTTTGTAAATATTGTAAATACTTTCTGGTTTGAGCAATAAAAGGCTGTGGGGGACTCCCCTGCAGTAGTTAGTTTCAAAAAAAAATGTTCTTATGTAAGTTTTGCTGTACCGGTTCATACTTGTGTTTGCTTCAAACAACCTTGCTAGCCAAAGCCTTGTACTGAGAGGGAATTCTTCTCGTGCATCCAAAACCTTGAGCCAAAACCCATGCCATTTGTGTCCACCATATCTACCTACTATGTGGTATTTCTCTGCCATTCCAAAGTAAATTGCTTGCGTGCTACCTTTAAAATTTCATTCCTTGTCTTTGCAATACATAGCTCATGGGAAAGTAGCCTAAAAAACTATTGTGGTAATGAATATGTCGCTTATGTATCTTATTTCTTATAAGTTGCTTGTTGAGCGGTAACCATGTTTCTGGGGACGCCATCAACCTGTTACACCTTTGTTGAATATCATGTGAGTTGTTATGCATGTTCGTCTTGTCTGAAGTAAGGGTGATTTATCATGATTAAATGGTTCGAGTATGCATATTGTTAGAGAAGAACATTGGGCCGCCAACCAAAGCCATGTATCATGGTGAAAGTTTCAGTTTGGACATTAATCCTCAATCTCTTATGAGTATATTATCTGTTGTTGAATGCTTAAGCATTAAAGAGGAGTCCATTATCTGTTTTCTATGTTGTCCCGTATGGATGTCCTCAAGATGAGATTTATCAAAATTGAGAAATCAAATGCGATCTATCTCCTTGGACCTTTGTACAGTGTGACATAGAGGTACCCCTTTGTGACACTTGGTTGAAACATATGTAATGCAATGCTAATCCATGGAAATCCGAGCTAATTAGGACAAGGTGCGAGCACTATTGGTATTCGATGCATGAGGCTTGCAACTTATAGGATGTTTTCTGCATAACACATATGAATTATTACTACCGTTGAAAAAATTGTTTCCATGTTTTCAAAATAAAAAGCTCTAGCACATGAGTAATCCCTGCTTCCCTCTGCGAAGGGACTTTCTTTTACTTTATGTTGAGTCAGTTTACCTACTTCTTTCCATCCTAGAAGCAAACACTTGTGTCAACTTTGTGCATTGATCCTTACATACTTGCTTATTTGCATTCATCATATTACTTTGTGTTGACAATTACCCATGAGATATACATGTTGAAAGTTCAAAGCAACTGCTGAAACTTAAATCTTCCTTTATGTTGCTTCAAAACCTTCTATTAAGAATCTATTGCTTTATGAGTTAACTCTTATGCAAGACTTTATTGATGCTTGTCTTGAAAGTACTATTCATGAAAAGTCTTTGCTATATGATTCAGTTGTTTAGTCATTATCTTTACCATTGCTTTGAATCACTTCATTCATCTCATATGATTTACAATAGTATTGATCAAGATCATGTTGGTAGCATGTCACTTAAGAAATTATCCTTGTTATCGTTTACCTACTCGAGGGCGAGTAGGAACTAAGCTTGGGCATGCTTGATACGTCTCCAACGTATCTATAATTTATTATGTTCCATGCTAGTTTTATGAAAATACCTACATGTTTTATTCATACTTTATATCGTTTTGATGCATTTTCCAGCACTAACCTATTAACAAAATGCCGAAGCGCCAGTTCCTATTTTCTGCTGTTTTTGGTTTCAGAAATCCTACACAGGAAATATTCTCGGAATTGGATGAAACAAAACCCCACGGTGTTATTTTCCACGGAGGCTTCCAGAACACCGAAGAGGAGACGAAGAGGAGCCACGAGGCGGCCACACCCTAGGGGGCGCGGCCCCACCTCCGGCCGCGCCGCCATGTGGTGTGGGCCCCTCGGGACTCCACCGACATCGCCCCTTCGCCTATATATTCTCTCCGTCGCGAAAACCCTAAAACACCCGACGATATTCCACGAAGAGTTCCGTAGCCGCCGCTGATGCACGTATAATTGACACGTCCGTTGGGAACCCCAAGAGGAAGGTGTGATGCGCACAGCAGTAAGTTTTCCCTCAGAAAGAAACCAAGGTTTATCGAACCAGGAGGAGCCAAGAAGCACGTTGAAGGTTGAAGGTGGCGGAATGTAATGCGGCGCAACACCAGGGATTCCGGCGCCAACGTGGAACCTGCACAACACAACCAAAGTACTGTGCCCAAACGAAACAGTGAGGTTGTCAATCTCACCGGCTTGCTGTAACAAAGGATTACCCGTATTGTGTGGAAGATGATTGTTTGCAGAGAACAGTAAAGAACAAGTATTGCAGTAGATTGTATTTCAGATGTAAAGAATAGGACCGGGGTCCACAGTTCACTAGAGGTGTCTCTCCCATAAGATAAAAGCATGTTGGGTGAATAAATTACAGTCGGGCAATTGACAAATAAAGAGGGCATAACAATGCACATACATGATATGATAAATATAGTGAGATTTAATTGGGCATTACGACAAAGTACATAGACCGCTATCCAGCATGCATCTATGCCTAAAAAGTCCACCTTCAGGTTATCATCCGAACCCCTTCCAGGCATTAAGTTGCAAAACAACAGCACAATTGCATTAAGTATGGTGCGTAATGTAATCAATAACTACATCCTTAGACATAGCATCAATGTTTTATCCCTAGTGGCAACAAGACATCCACAACCTTAGAACTTTCCGTCACTGTCCTGCATTTAATGGAGGCATGAACCCACTATCGAGCATAAATACTCCCTCTTGGAGTTAAGAGTAAAAACTTGGCCGTAGCCTCTACTAATAACGGAGAGCATGCAAGATCATAAACAACACATAGGTAATAACTTGATAATTAACATAACATAGTATTCTCTATCCATCGGATCCCGACAAACACAACATATAGAATTACAGATAGATGGTCTTGATCATGTTAGGCAGCTCACAAGATCCAACAATGAAGCACAATGAGGAGAAGACAGCCATCTAGCTACTGCTATGGACCCATAGTCCAGGGGTGAACTACTCACTCATCACTCCGGAGGCGACCATGGCGGTGAAGAGTCCTCCGGGAGATGAATCCCCTCTCCGGCAGGGTGCCGGAGGCGATCTCCTGAATCCCCCGAGATGGGATTGGCGGCGGCGGCGCCTCGCAAGGTTTTCCGTATCGTGGCTCTCGCATCGGGGGTTTCGCGACGGAGGCTATTTGTAGGCGGAAGGGTAGGTAAAGAGGCGGCACGAGGGGCCCAGACGACAGGCCGGCGCGGCCAGGGGCCAGGCCGCGCCGCCCTAGCGTGTCGGCGCCTCGTGGCCCCACTTCCCTTCCCCTTCGGTCTTCTGGAAGCTTCGTGGCAAAATAGGACCCTGGGCGTTGATTTCGTCCAATTCCGAGAATATTTCGTTACTAGGATTTCGAAACCAAAAACAGCGTAAAACAGCAACTGGCTCTTCGGCATCTTGTTAATAGGTTAGTGCCGGAAAATGCATAAATACGACATATAATGTGTATAAAACATGTAGATATCATCAATAATGTAGCATGGAACATAAGAAATTATCGATACGTTGGAGACGTATCAGCATCCCCCAAGCTTAGTTCTGCTCGTCCCGAGCAGGTAAACGATAACAAAGATAATTTCTGAAGTGACATGCCATCATAACCTTGATCATACTATTGTAAGCATATGTAATGAATGCAGCGATAAAAACAATGGTAATGACATGAGTAAACAACTCGAATCATAAAGCAAAGACTTTTCATGAATAGTACTTCAAGACAAGCATCAATAAGTCTTGCATAAGAGTTAACTCATAAAGCAATAAATCAAAGTAAAGGTATTGAAGCAACACAAAGGAAGATTAAGTTTCAGCGGTTGCTTTCAACTTGTAACATGTATATCTCATGGATAATTGTCAACATAGAGTAATATAGTAAGTGCAATATGCAAGTATGTAAGAATCAATGCACAGTTCACACAAGTGTTTGCTTCTTGAGGTGGAGAGAAATAGGTGAACTGACTCAACATAAAAGTAAAAGAAAGGTCCTTCAAAGAGGAAAGCATCGATTGCTATATTTGTGCTAGAGCTTTTATTTTGAAAACATGAAACAATTTTGTCAACGGTAGTAATAAAGCATATGAGTCATGTAAATTATATCTTACAAGTTGCAAGCCTCATGCATAGTATACTAATAGTGCCCGCACCTTGTCCTAATTAGCTTGGACTACCGGATCATCACAATACACATGTTTTAACCAAGTGTCACAATGGGGTACCTCCATGCCGCCTGTACAAAGGTCTAAGGAGAAAGCTCGCATTTTGGATTTCTCGCTTTTGATTCTTCTCAACTTAGACATCCATACCGGGACAACATGGACAACAGATAATGGACTCCTATTTAATGCATAAGCATGTGGAAACAATTAGTGTTCTCATATGAGATTGAGGATATATGTCCAAAACTGAAACTTCCACCATGATTCATGGTTTTAGTTAGCGGCCCAATGTTCTTCTCTAACAATATGTATGCTCCAACCATTAAGGTGGTAGATCTCTCTTACTTCGTACAAGACGGACATGCATAGCAACTCACATGATATTCAACAAAGAATAGTTGATCGCGTCCCCAGAAACATGGTTATCGCACAACAAGCAACTTAATAAGAGATAAAGTGCATAAGTACATATTCAATACCACAATAGTTTTTAAGCTATTTTATCCCATGAGCTATATATTATAAATGCGAATGATGGGATTTTAAAGGTAGCACTCAAGCAATTTACTTTGGAATGGCGGAGAAATACCATGTAGTAGGTAGGTATGGTGGACACAAATGGCATAGTGGTTGGCTCAAGGATTTTGGATGCATGAGAAGTATTCCCTCTCGATACAAGGTTTAGGCTAGCAAGGTTATTTGAAACAAACACAAGGATGAACGGTGCAGCAAAACTCACATAAAAGACATATTGTAAACATTATAAGACTCTACACCGTCTTCCTTGTTGTTCAAAACTCAATACTAGAAATTATCTAGACTTTAGAGAGACCAAATATGCAAACCAAATTAGCAAGCTCTATGTGTTTCTTCATTAATGGGTGCAAAGTATATGATGCAAGAGCTTACACATGAGCACAACAATTGCCAAGTATCAAATTATTCAAGACATTTTAGAATTACTACATGTAGCATTTCCCGATTCCAACCATATAACAATTTAACGAAGAAGATTCAACCTTCGCCATGAATACTATGAGTAAAGCCTAAGGACATATTTGTCCATATGCAACAGCGGAGCGTGTCTCTCTCCCATACAAGTGAATGCTAGGATCCATTTTATTCAAACAAAAACAAAAACAAAAACAAACAGACGCTCCAAGCAAAGTACATAAGATGTGACCGAATAAAAATATAGTTTCGGGGAGGAACCCGATAACGTTGTCGATGAAGAAGGGGATGCCTTGGGCATCCCCAAGCTTAGACGCTTGAGTCTTCTTAATATATGCAGGGGTGAACCACCGGGCATCCCCAAGCTTAGAGCTTTCACTCTCCTTGATCATATTGTATCATACTCCTCTCTTGATCCTTGAAAACTTCCTCCACACCAAACTCGAAACAACTCATTAGAGGCTTAGTGGACAATAAAAATTAACATGTTCAGAGGTGACACAATCATTCTTAACACTTCTGGACATTGCATAAAGCTACTGGACATTAATGGATCAAAGAAATTCATCCAACATAGCAAAAGAGGCAATGCGAAATAAAAGGCAGAATCTGTCAAAACAGAACAGTCCGTAAAGATGGATTTTATTGAGGCACCAGACTTGCTCAACTGAAAATGCCCAAATTTAATGAAAGTTGCGTACATATCTGAGGATCACTCACGTAAATTGGCATAATATTCTGAGTTACCTACAGAGAATTAGACCCAGATTCATGACAGCAAAGAAATCTGTTTCTGCGCAGTAATCCAAATCTAGTATGAACCTTACTATCAAAGACTTTACTTGGCACAACAAAACATAAAACTAAGATAAGGAGAGGTTGCTACAGTAGTAAACAACTTTCAAGACTCAAATATAAAACAAAAATACTGTAGTATAAACATGGGTTGTCTCCCATAAGCGCTTTTCTTTAACGCCTTTCAGCTAGGCGCAGAAAGTGTAAATCAAGTATTATCAAGATGTGAAGCATCAACATCATGATTTGCTCTAATAATAGAATCATAAGGTAACTTCATTCTTTTTCTAGGGAAGTGTTCCATACCTTTCTTGAGAGGAAATTGATATTTAATATTACCTTCCTTCATATCAATAGTAGCAACGGTTCGAAGAAAAGGTCTTCCCAATATAATGGGGCAAGATGCATTGCATTCAATATCCAAGACAACAAAATCAACAGGGACAAGGTTATTGTTAACCATAATATGAACATTATCAACTCTCCTCAAAGGTTTATTTTTAGCATTATCAGCGAGATTAACATCCAAATAACAATTTTTCAATGGTGGCAAGTCAAGCATATCATAGACTTTCTTAGGCATAACGTAAATACTTGCACCAAGATCACATAAAGCATTACAATCAAAATCATTGACCCTCATTTTAATGATGGGCTCCCAACCATCTTCTAACTTCCTAGGAATAGAGGTTTCAAGTGTTAGTTTCTCTTCTCTAGCTTTTATGAGAGCATTTGTAATATGTTTTGTAAAGGCCAAATTTATAGCACTAGCATTAGGACCCTTAGCAAGTTTTTGTAAGAACTTAATAACTTCAGAGATGTGACAATCATCAAAATCTAAATCATTATGAGCTACAGCAATGGGATCATCATCCCCCATGTTGGAAAAAATTTCAGCAGTTTTATCACAGGCAGTTTCAACAGTTTTAGCAGTTTCTGGCAGTTTTGCACGCTTTGCACTAGGAGCAGAAACATTGCCAACACCAATTATTTTACCATTGATAGTAGGAGGTGCAGCAACATGTGAGGAATCAACATTACTTGTGGTGGTAATAGTCCAAACTTTAGCTACATTATTCTCTTTAGCTAGTTTTTCATTTTCTTCTCTATCCCACCTAGCACGCAATTCAGCCATCAATCTTATATTCTCATTAATTCTAACTTGTATGGCATTTTCTGTAGTAACAATTTTATTTTCAATATCCCTATTAGGCATAACTTTCGATTTCAAAAGATCAACATCAGAGGCAAGTCTATCAACTCTAGAAGCAAGAATATCAATTTTATCAAGCTTTTCCTCAACAGATTTGTTAAAAGCAGTTTGTGTACTAATAAATTCTTTAAGCATAGCTTCAAGTCTAGGGGGTGTGTTCCTATTATTGTTGTAAGAATTCCCATAAGAATTACCATAACTGCTACCATTATTATAAGGATATGGCCTACAGTTATTACTAGAATTGTTCCGATAAGCATTGTTGTTGAAATTATTATTTTTAATGTAGTTTACATCAACATGTTCTTCTTGGGCAACCAATGAAGCTAACTGAACATTATTAGGATCAACATTAGTTCTATCATTCACAAGCATAGACATAATAGCATCAATCTTATCACTCAAGGAGGAGGTTTCTTCGACTGTAATTTACCTTCTTACCTTGTGGAGCTCTTTCCGTGTGCCATTCAGAGTAATTTATCATCATATCATCAAGAAGCTTTGTAGCCGCCCCCAAAGTGATGGACATAAAGGTACCTCCAGCAGCTGAATCCAATAAATTCCGCGAAGAAAAATTTAGTCCTGCATAGAAGGTTTGGATGATCATCCAAGTAGTCAGTCCATGGGTTGGGCAATTTTTAACCAAAGATTTCATTCTTTCCCAAGCTTGAGCAACATGTTCATTATCCAATTGTTTAAAATTCATTATGCTACTTCTCAAAGATATAATTTTAGCAGGGGGATAATATCTACCAATAAAAGCATCCTTACATTTAGTCCAGGAATCAATACTATTCTTAGGCAGAGATAGCAACCAATCTTTAGCTCGTCCTCTTAATGAGAAAGGAAACAATTTTAATTTAATAATATCACCATCTACATCCTTATACTTTTGCATTTCACATAGTTCAACAAAATTATTAAGATGGGCAACAGCATCATCGGAACTAACACTGTAAAATTGCTCTCGCATAACAAGATTCAAGAAAGCAGGTTTAATTTCAAAGAATTCTGTCAGTAGTAGCAGGTGGAGCAATAGGTGTGCATAAGAAATCATTATTATTTGTGGTTGTGAAGTCACACAACTTAGTATTTTCAGGGGTATTCATTTTAGCAGTTGTAAATAAAGCAAACTAGATAAAGTAAATGCAAGTAATTAATTTTTTTATGTTTTTGATATAGATTGCAAGACAGTAAATAAAGTAAAGCTAGCAACTAATTTTTTTGTGTTTTGATATAATGCAGCAAACAAAGTAGTAAATAAAATAAAGCAAGACAAAAACAAAGTGAAGAGATTGGGAAGTGGAGACTCCCCTTGCAGCGTGTCTTGATCTCCCGACAGCCGGTGCCGTAAAAACGGTCTTGATGCACGTATAATTGACACGTCCGTTGGGAACCCCAAGAGGAAGGTGTGATGCGCACAGCAGTAAGTTTTCCCTCAGAAAGAAACCAAGGTTTATCGAACCAGGAGGAGCCAAGAAGCACGTTGAAGGTTGAAGGTGGCGGAATGTAATGCGGCACAACACCAGGGATTCCGGCGCCAACGTGGAACCTGCACAACACAACCAAAGTACTTTGCCCCAACGAAACAGTGAGGTTGTCAATCTCACCGGCTTGCTGTAGCAAAGGACTACCCGTATTGTGTGGAAGATGATTGTTTGCAGAGAACAGTAAAGAACAAGTATTGCAGTAGATTGTATTTCAGATGTAAAGAATAGGACCGGGGTCCACAGTTCACTAGAGGTGTCTCTCCCATAAGATAAAAGCATGTTGGGTGAATAAATTACAGTCGGGCAATTGACAAATAAAGAGGGCATAACAATGCACATACATGATATGATAAATATAGTGAGATTTAATTGGGCATTACGACAAAGTACATAGACCGCTATCCATCATGCATCTATGCCTAAAAAGTCCACCTTCAGGTTATCATCCGAACCCCTTCCAGTATTAAGTTGCAAACAACAGACAATTGCATTAAGTATGGTGCGTAATGTAATCAATAACTACATCCTTAGACATAGCATCAATGTTTTATCCCTAGTGGCAACATCACATCCACAACCTTAGAACTTTCTGTCACCGTCCCAGCATTTAATGGAGGCATGAACCCACTATCGAGCATAAATACTCCCTCTTGGAGTTAAGAGTAAAAACTTGGCCGAGCCTCTACTAATAACGGAGAGCATGCAAGATCATAAACAACACATAGGTAATAACTTGATAATTAACATAACATAGTATTCTCTATCCATCAGATCTCGACAAACACAACATATAGAATTACAGATAGATGATCTTGATCATGTTAGGCAGCTCACAAGATCCAACAATGAAGCACAATGAGGAGAAGACAACCATCTAGCTACTGCTATGGACCCATAGTCCAGGGGTGAACTACTCACTCATCACTCCGGAGGCGACCATGGCGGTGAAGAGTCCTCCCGGAGATGAATCCCCTCTCCGGCAGGTGCCGGAGGCGATCTCCCGAATCCCCCGAGATGGGATTGGCGGCGGCGGCGCCTCAGTAAGGTTTTCCGTATCGTGGCTCTCGGTACTGGGGGTTTCGCGACGGAGGCTATTTGTAGGCGGAAGGGCAGGTAAAGAGGCGGCACGAGGGGCCCAGACGACAGGCCGGCGCGGCCAGGGGCCAGGCCGCGCCACCCTAGCGTGTCGGCGCCTCGTGGCCCCACTTCCTTTCCCCTTCGGTCTTCTGGAAGCTTCGTGGCAAAATAGGACCCTGGGCGTTGATTTCGTCCAATTCCGAGAATATTTCGTTACTAGGATTTCGAAACCAAAAACAGCAGAAAACAACAACTGGCTCTTCGGCATCTTGTTAATAGGTTAGTGCCGGAAAATGCATAAATACGACATATAATGTGTATAAAACATGTAGATATCATCAATAATGTAGCATGGAACATAAGAAATTATCGATACGTCGGAGACGTATCAGCCATCGCGAAAACAAGTTTCGGGGGACAGAAGTCTCTGTTCCGGCCCTCGCCGCCGGGACGGGGAATTGCCCCCGGAGTCATCTCCATCGACACCACCGCCATCTTCATCGCCGTTGCTGTCTCCCATGATGAGGAGGGAGTAGTTCTCCCCCGAGGCTGAGGGCTCTACCGGTAGATATGTGGTTCATCTCTCTCTCCCATGTGATCTTTATGTGATCATGAGCTTTGTATCACTATTAATCTATGTGCTACTCTAGTGATGTTATTAAAGTAGTCTATTCCTCCTCCATGATGTAAAGGTGACAGTGTGTGCATCATGTAGTACTTGGCGTAGGTTATGATTGTAATCTCTTGTAGATTATGAAGTTAACTATTACTATGATAGTATTGATGCGATCTATTCCCCCTTTCATAGCTATTGGTGACAGAGTGTGTATGCTATGTTAGTACTCGGTCTAAATTGCAGCGGTCTATTATGCACTCTAGAGGTTACTTTAATATGAACTCCGGATGTTGTGGAGCTTGTTTACTCCGGCTTGAGGTGTGCTTTTATAGCCCTACACAATGAATGGTGTTTGTTATCCAACAATAGAGTGTTTGAAAGTAGCACAAGTGAAGAGAAGTTATTTATTTATGTGATCATTGTTTAAAGTGTCCACCAGTGAAAGTATGATCCCTAGGCCTTGTTTCCAAATATCGAATCACCGTTTATTTACTGTTCTACTGCATGTTTACTTGCTACCATATTTATTTCAGATTGCAATTACTACTTATACTCATCCATATTACTTGTATTTCACTATCTCTTCGCCGAACTAGTGCACCTATACATCTGACAAGTGTATTGGGTGTGTTGGGGACACAAGAGACTTCTTGTATCTTAATTGCAGGGTTGCTTGAGAGGGATATCTTTGACCTCTACCTCCGTGAGTTCGATAAACCTTGGGTGATTCACTTAAGGGAAACTTGCTGTTGTTCTACAAACCTCTGCTCTTGGAGGCCCAACACTGTCTACAGGAATATAAGCGTGCGTAGACAGTGAGCCGATACGAATAGTCGCAAGTCACAAAGAAAGTGACAGTTACAAAAGGAAAGAAAAAAACATAGGAACATGTTGGTCTACTTGACCTTCGTCCTAGTGGTGCTAGTGGATGCAGCAGACTTTGGGTTCAGGAAGGCGAGGATTTTCTTTGAGTGGGTCATGGCGTTCTTCATCAAAGCTTTCCAAGTCTCCTTGTTCATCCCCTTGGGATTGCCAGCCTTCGCCCAGTCAACGTTCTGCTCGCTGGCGGCAACTAAGGCGATGGTTCCCTCAAACCCAATCTTTAGACTATCATGGCGATAGGCCAAGGCAAGATCCTCCTTACCCAAGAAATGCTGAACAAGCTCAGAGAAAATCTCCATCCGCGTATCCTTAGGAAAGAAGTGGGGAACAGGCACGTAAACGCGTTGCGAGCATTGGAAATATTGGTGCGCGCCTAGTCGCTATTCAACTCCAAAATAGAGAGAGCATCGAGGAGATTATCCTCGGTTTCTTCATGCAAAGTAAACACTTCACCCATCCGCCCTGCTGGAGGAAACCACAAGTTCATCAATATCAGAGATAATTACATGAGGCAGAAGCAAAATAATAAAGTGCAATTGAATAGCTTACTAGTGAATCTTCGATTCTGCGTGTCAAATCGCGCAACTAATTAAGGCGTTTTCACGCTCAATTTGCTGGGCCACCTTATTGCTCAAAGCATCCTCGGTAGTCTGAAGCCTCTGGTGGAGTCCTTCAACAACAGTGGCGTCTTTTTCAGCTTTCTCACGAGCTTTTTCGCTGCGCTCTAGTTTGGTTGCAAGTGCGTCAGCGCGTTCTTCGGCTCGCTGGAGAGCTTCTGAAAAGAGGTAATTGGAAGGCAAAGACCCTTTGTTAGAAGGCAAAAAGTCATTTGGCGAGAGCAGGAATCACATCGAGAACAATGTGGCTTTACCTCTAAGAGCGGTGGCTTCATCGCGGAAACCAATGAATTGGGAGCCGAGGTCGATTAGATTCTTCATCAAAGGCTATCAAGAAACAAAGTCAGGGAAAAATAGTCAATGGAAAGCAAACTCAACAAGGGTAAAAATATTGGCAGAAAGAGGACAATAGAAAAGCAAAACAAAAGAGCAAACTAAGGAAAACACTAGGGACTTACATCGTCCAGGAAGGGAGTCGACGAATTCCCCGTGACAAGTTCACCAGTGTCGCCAGCCCCAGTTCTTGCTTTCTTTGGCATAGGTGCACGGGGGCTGGCTGCTGGAGTCGAAGTTTCTATGATTTGTTGAGGGGGAGGTGTAGAATCTGCAGCAGTGCGAGGTTCTTTCGAAAGAACCATGGTGTTGGACGTGCTCGTAGGAGCCGTGCCATGAACCACGGGTTCCTCTTTTTCTTCCTCTTCAGAGCTATCAATATAGAAATATGATTATTCCGAAGGAAACAGAGATAGGCAAAACACAAAAATAAAGAAACTTACGAGCTAATGGCGCCAGCCTCATCGTAGGGGTCGAAATCACCCTCTTCTTCAGTTTCTTCGGCAGCCGGATCAGTAGGCTTGGAGGAGCCGGAATCCTCGACATCGCTCCTTTTCCTCTTGCGCCCATGAGAAGTGGCAAGAGGAGGAGAAATGGAGTGACCAGAATCAGATTGTTCTGATCCGGTTTCGCTTTCGGAGGAACCCGCGGATTTTTGGGATTCCGCGGTTTCACTCTCAGGAAGAGAGGACTCTTGCAAATAATCGGTGAAAACGATTCTACCGTCCACCTCTCCACCTTTAGGGAGTGGGGGGAGAGAAGAGAGAGTTTGATGTTTCTGCTCAATGCAATGCAAAGATAAGAAAAATGAGAACGAGGAAAAACATATGCAGTCCAAAAAACAAGGAGAAGCTTAATTAGAAGAAACACTTACTTCGGGGAGAGCGTGGGAAGAACTATATGGCTCCACGCGGAAAGATGAGGGAACTTCATGTTTTTTTCTCAGAGGGGTAAAACGTTGGATCAGCTTCTCCAAGTCCTTCACAGAAAGATCCTTGGATAAACGATCGACATCTTTGGCTCCTGAGTACATCTAGAGAGGGTTTTTGCGAGCCTGCAGTGGCTGCACCCGGATTCTAAGGAAATAGGCAGTTATTTGAACACCCGAGAGTTCTTCTCCATCGGTGTTTTGCAGTTGGTGGATGCGGGTCATCAGAGCTTCAGTGGCCACTTTTTCTTCGGCAGTGGCCTCTGTGTCCCAAGATCTGCGTCTTTGGATTTCCTCGGCACCGTTAAACAGCGCGATACCATAATCATGGGAGGGGGAATACTCGTCCTCGATATACAGCCACTTCTTGCGCCAACCTTGGACGGAGTCGGGGAATTTCACGTCGAAATAATCAACATCGGGACGGACGCAGATGCAAACGCCGCCTACATTGTAGACGACGTTTCTAGAGTTGTTTCGCCGGAGGTAAAAAATGCGTTCCCACAGGCCCCAATGAGGATGGATGCCGAGGAAACACTCGCAGAGCGTAATAAAAATGGAAATATGGAGGAGAGAATTCGGGGTCAGCTGGTGCAGCTGAATCCCGTAGATGAACAAGAGAACACGGAGGAACTCGTGGATAGGAGTGGAAAGACCGCGAATGAGAAAGTCAATGAATATTACCTGAAATCCGATAGGAGGATGCGGGAAGCTTTCATCGCCAGGAAAAATCAGGGACTCCTGCTTCTTCAGCAGGCCAAGCTTCTTGAGCATCTTCTTGTCCTGGTTGGTAATCTTGGATCGTTCCCATCCGGAAACCTGCACTTTTTTCGCGGGCGCATCGGTGCCTGGAGCCCTGTTGCTCAGCATCTTGGTGCGCGGAGGAGTCATTGGAAAATCTTCAGTAGAAAAGTAGGAGGAAGGGAGGCATGAGCGCAAGGAGCTTCAGCAAGAGCAATGGAGGAGAGAGAGAGACAAGCTGATGTGCGGCATGGCGAAGGGGAGAATAAGGACGATGAGGTAACTTTATAATAGGAAGCTGACCCGCCGCGCCGTTGGATGAAAAGATGGAGTGTTTTTAGCCTTACACGTGTTCCAAGGGGTAAACTGGTCTTATCACCCTAAAATTACTGGTTGGAGTTACTGCGCGCATGCCAGAAATTACGGAAGACGTGTGTCCCCCACTTGCGCAACATGTCGATGGCGCAGAACTTTGCACCCACGTCTCAGAAGAAGTGACAGGAGCCGTGGTTTCCCAAGGAGGTAATCGTGGCTAATGTCAGCAGTGATGTCATTCCAAAGAAAACTTCGAGTGCTTCTATCAAATATAGCGACAGGAAAATCTCGAGTGTTCCAATAGAGAAACTTCGGGAGCCTATGATCAAATACAAGAATTTTCTCATATGCTCGGGGGCTACTCTTATCAGAAGTATTGTTTATACTTCTGATAAGAGGACAAGTTGAAAAGGAAAAATACAGGGTTGGTGAAAAAAAAAGCAAAGGTTGATCCTACAACCAAGTGCAAACACTTGTCTGTAGCCTCAGGGGCTACTCCCATCGGGAGCGCTAGTCGTGCACCCCCGATGTAATTGAAAAAAGAGAAGGGACCAGCAGCAAGTTAAGTAAAAAAAGAGAAAGAAAGAAGATGAAAGGGAGGTAAAAAATAGCGAGAAGGCAATACAAATTGAGCCTACGACCAAGTACAAGCACTTGGCCATAGCCTCGGGGGCTACTCCCATCGGGAGCGCTGGTCGCGCACCCAACGAAATATGAGATCATCACATTTTCGAGTTATATATAACTCGAAATATACTCCCATCGGGAGGACAAGATTCTATGTCATTAGATGACTCGAATAAATATGCCATTCCAACAGCCAGAAAAGGCACTCGACAATATATTCTCAGAGCGAGTCCGCCGCGGTAAAATATCTGAATGCTATAATCTTTTACGAAGGTAAGTCCCCGGGATCCGTCCAGTGCGGCGTGGTATCGCACCCGAATACGCTCTACTACTTTATCCGTGTTAACAGACGCGAAGAAAAATCCTAACGGACGCGTTAGATACTCAATAAAATTCAACTGGAATTTGCCGTATGGTAAGACCTTAAGCGGCGCATGTCGAATTAAGCCAGTATCCCAAGGTCGAGTCCAGTGACTTGACCTTCAAGTAGGGTTTTGCGGGATTCCCACAAGAGCAGTTAACTGGTGCCTGATCTGTCAGATGAACAAGCCCCATCTACCATTATCCTTGTACAAGATATAAATGCTTCGAGCAAAATATTATAAGAATTCATAGAACTTCTGGATTGTTTTTACAATGGAGATTTTACTCGACTATACGATTCAAGCAAAATCTCGGGGGCTACTGACATAGGCATCCCAGATGGGCCTGCCGAATAAGGTACCCGAGGATAATCGAAGGCCCACGACCCAAAGTTTATGAAGCTCAGAAGCCCAGTAAGCATCGATATGGAAAATAGAGATAGATTAGGAATAAAAGACTTGTATCAATACGGGAAGACCTCAATACGGGAATAAAATTTTATGAAGCTCAGAAGCCCAGTAAGCATCGATATGGAAAATAGAGATAGATTAGGAATAAAAGACTTGTATCAATACGGGAAGGACTCAAATAAGACTCACGGACTTTGTAACTTGTACGATACGAAAACCTCGGTTCCACCTCCTATATAAAGGGGAGCCGAGGGTTAAAGAAAGGATCGAATCATTGTCAACACACACCTTAGTTTTTCAGAGTCGAGCACCTTTTAGGCTAAAACCTTCGAGATCTACTTGCCCTCTACTTTCCGCGAAACCCTAGTCTACATCTTGTAGGCATTGACAAGTTAATACCTTGTCAGTGGAGGAAGATTATTTATGTCAAACGCCACAGTGGAAACGATGGCCCTCATGTGGTCGGTGGTGTCGGCTTCATTGTCAGGAAGGAAGGCAACTACTTCAACTTTCCGATGAGAGAGTCTATCCAAGGCTGGCGGCAGAAGTGGTTTTATCTTCGGGAGATCCTAGCACCAGGTCATTGATCTAATATGCCACCATTCGAAGATTTTATTGTTGTTGTGCCGAAGAAGTCCTGGCAAAACACCTTGATTGCTGAGGAAAGCGACACTACTAGGAAAAGGCCTAGCCGTAAGGTTGACTTCAGTGGCGCACCATGATGGCCGTGCGCCACTACTGCTTAGCAGTGGCGCACCACAAAACGGTGGGCAACTGTTACAAATGTAGTAGTGGCGCACCTTGTTTGTGGTGCGCCATTACTAATTCCTGGCAGGAGGCCATCTCCTACCCAAAACTAATAGTGGCGCACGTCTCCTAGGTGCGCCACTTCTACTTTGCTTACCTATGGCGCATGGCATAGTGCTGCGCCACTGCTAGGAGGTGGCCAGGGCCCCTTTAGAGATGAGGGCTTTAGCAATGGCGCGCTGCCGTGGTGCGCCACTACTAGCTATTGCGCACCACCAACATGGTGCGCCACTGCTAAGTTGGGCAGGGGCGTGAGTTGCAGGTACCAGGTGAGCAGTGGCGCACCATGAAGCAGTGCGCCATTGCTATGTCACCCTAGCAGTGGCGCACGGCTAGGTGGTGCGCCACTGCTAACCTGGGACCATTTCCTGCTTTTCCCCCTCCACTAACATGTGCCACCCACTTTCCCCAAACACTCTTCCACCACCACCTCCCACCAAATCTGGATCTGGTCGTGTTGCTCCTCCTCCCCACCTCATTTTGACCTCTTCATTCACCCAAATTAAGTGGTAAACTTAATTTTCTTGGTAGGTAAGTAAGGGTGAAACTTTCTATAGCTCAATACCTACTCAATCTCAACTTTTTTCCTCATCTAACACTCTCGGTCTCGCCGTATCGGTAACATTGTTGGTTTTATGCTTTGTGTGTGACCGGTTACGATCGTATTGCACACGTGTGTGCATATATGTTATGCGAAAGCTCTGCATGTGTTTTGCATGCGCGAAGCGTCACGTGCATATGTGTGTTGTATGCGAAGCCTCCACATGCATGTGTTGTATATGCGAAGCCTCCACACATGTGTTGCATGTTTTTGTTTGCAGGGATTAGAAATGTGATGGAGTTGCCAATATTTTGCCGAAACATTGATTCATTTCCATTTCGGTGAATAATGGGCATACTACGCATATACATATGTCCTATTTTTAGGGAAGGTCATGCCAAAATTTTCTTTTGGTATACTAAGATATCCATTTTCTCTATACCCGCAGGCGACCATGGTACGCATGATGAGCGAAGGCGTTGTGGCTAGGTTTTTGAAAGCCGCGACGGCCGAGATGATTAAAAATAAACAAAAGGAGATAATATGTCCGTGTCGAAGATGCAAGCTGACGAGCCTTATGGACCCTAAAGCCGATATGGTGCGGGACCACCTTCTCATGCGTGGTTTCATGGATGGCTATCGGAGGGAAGGCGACGAAGATGATTATGAATTTTTCCATGGGATTTCAACAAGAAATAAGGAAGGAGGTGAGCACCATGTAGAAGATCCCGGACATGATCAGGATGTAGAAGATCCCGGACATGATCAAGATGTAGAAGATCCCGGAGATGATCATGATCACAATGTAGGAGATCCCGGACTCGATGATGAGGAAGATCAAGATGGAGGTCATCATGACGATCATGAAGATGAAGACGATGGACCATCGTCGATGGACTGGGTGCAAGACCCTTATCTTCAAGAGTTGCTTCTCAAGCAGACGAGTAACGCAAGAGCTGCCGCCCGAGAGAAAGCCAAGATGGATCAACTAGAGGTAGACGCGGTTACTGCATTGTATGAAGGATGCAGGCCGGAGGATACCCGCCTGAAAGTAATGCTCATGGCTCTGGAGATGAAGGTAAAGCAAAAAATGACCGACACATCCTTCAACGACAACATGTCATTCTGGCACGAACGTCTTCCCAAAGGTAACACATATCCGACTAGTATCGAGGAGGCCAAGAAAATCGTGTGCCTCTGGATTTACCGCATGTGAAATACCATGTGTGCTTGAACGATTGCATCATTTATTGCAACGAGCACGCGGAGTCTACCATATGTCCAGAGTGCGGCGTCAGTTGGTACAAGAAGGGTAAGAAAGCTCCTCGGAAGGTGGTGTGGTACTTTCCGATCACTCCTCGTCTGCAGCAGTATTTCGTGGATCCTAAGCAAGCAAAGCTAATGCGCTGGCACACGGACATGACGAAGGGAGAAGATGACGCAGATGATCCGGACAAAAAGAAGAAGGACAGGATGTTGAGACACCCTTCGGATGCTAGCCAGTGGAATGCGTTGAACCTCGAGTACCCAGAATTTGGGGACGATCCTAGGAACATAAGGCTGGGCGCGAGCACCGATGGAGTCAATCCGTTTGGCAGCCAGAGCAGCATGCATAGCACCTGGCCCGTGTTTCTGTGGATGTACAACCTCCCCCTGGTTGTGCATGAAGAGGAAGTACATTCAAATGAGTATGCTTATTGAAGGGCCGAAACAACCAGGGAACGGCATCAATCTGTATATGGGGCTTCTTAAAGAGGAGCTAGCCACGCTATGGGACACGCCTGCCAATACGTGGGACGCCGCCGCGGAAGAATATTTCCCTATGAGAGTCAGGTGCATGGATGACACAACGTACCGCCAGCTAGATAGAGATCCCGGGCCCTCGAAAACGGTGTTCATGGGACATCGAAGGTGGCTTCGCGAGGACGACCCATGGAGGAAACGCAAGGATCTGTTCGATGGTCAAGACGAACCCCGAAGACGGCCACGTACGAGAAGCGGCGAGCAAATAGACGAGCTATTGAAAAATTGGAAAGAGTGCCCACCGCCGGGAAAGAGCTGCTGCTTAAGATATGGAAGACGAGGTCTGTTTTCTGGGACTTGCCGTACTAGAAGATCCTCCGTGTGCCTCACAGCCTTGATGTCATGCACATCACGAAGAACGTGTGCGAGAGTCTGCTTGGTACCCTCCTCAACATGCCAGAGAAGACCAAAGATGGGCCGAAAGCAAGGTACGACTTGCAATCAATAGGGATCAGGGAGGAGCTTCACGCGGGACGCCCTAATGATGATGATGACGATGACGATGATGAGGCGGAGGACTCACAAAGTCGTCGCAAGAGCAAAAAGGCCAAAAAGATCGAATATTACTGCCCCCCGCGTGCTTCACTCTAAGTCAGAAGGAGATCGAGCAGTTTTTCGACTGTCTCCTAGGAGTAAAACTTCCTTACAGCTTACGCGGGGAAGATAAGCAGGTACCTAGACAAAGCGAGCAGAGGTTCAGCGGAATGAAGTCTCACGACTATCACGTGCCGATGACGCGATACTTCCGGTTGCAATCCGTGGGATCATGGACGCGCACGTCCGTGAAACGCTTTTTGGCCTATGCAACTTTTTTGACGTCATCTCTCGAAGTCTCGTTGGCGTGAGGCAACTTAGAAGGCTACATGAAGAGATCGTGGTGATATCGTGCGAGCTTGAGATGTACTTCCCGCCCGCATTCTTCGACGTTATGGTGCATCTCCCGGTACATATCGTGGAGGATATCATCCAATCGGGGCCGACGTTCCTGCACAAGCATGATGCCGTTTGAAAGGATGAATGGTGTCATCAAAGGGTACGTTCACAACAGGGCACGTCCGTACGGAAGCATAGCCAAGGGCTTTCTCGACCGAAGAGTGCATCTCCTTCGCACGAGTTATCTAGAAATCGAGAATCCCGTCGGTCTGCCCGTAAACAGCACCTCGGGAAGCTCGCTGGATGGGGTCACCGCGAGGGTAGCCGCGAAATGCATGTCGACTTCAAGGGTCGAATCGCCGACTTTGAAAGAGCAAACCTAGTCGCGCTACAACACATAGACGTGGTCGATCCTTGGGTGGTATAGCACAAAACCTTCATCGCCACGACATACAATGATCAGGGCCAACAGAGGACGGACAGAGATATAATCAAAGAGCACAACTCAACCTTCACGCGGTGGTTCAAGGACAAGATGCTGACATACCCTATAGACGAGGATTCTTCTGCGGAAGAAAAACTCATCTTTGCCTTGTCACAGGGCGCCGAACAAAACCTGATGACATTTCAGGTGTACGATATCAACGGCTACACATTATACACCGAGGAAAAGGACATGAAGAGCGATTATCAGAACTCCGGGGTAACGATGGAGTCCTACACCGGTGACATCAAGTAGAGATACTACGGAAAGATCGAGGAGATCTGGGAGCTGAGCTACGCCAGAGAGAATGTGCTGATGTTCCGTGTCAGGTGGGCCAAGAACGTCGTAAAAGAAGACCGGCATTTCACCACCATGGTTATACCCGAAGCCAAATCCAAGACAGCGGGCGCAAAGTTCACCGCGAAATATGAGCCATGGGTACTAGCTTCCCAAGTGGACCAATTCTTCTTCATTACCGACCCGCAAAAGCCCAGCCGTGTTGTCGTGAGGAGAGGCAAAAGGAGCATCATCGGAATGGATGGAGCCGCCAACGAGCTAGACTTTGACTAGTACGGCGATCCGAAGATGGAAGATGACGACGACGATGATGAAGAACCATACACAACAAGAAGAAGCAGGACCACCCTACCTAAAGGCCGTCCATTCAAGAGAAGAAGTCTAGGAGTTCCGGGGCTAAATTATTCAACCGCGAGAAAGAAGGGCAAGAAGATTGTGAAAAGATAATTATGTATCATTTTATTGTATGAATAATGGATGTCATATTGTTAATCTACACATTGTACCTATCAAAATAGACATATAATTTATATTTTTGGATATTTTCTAGATTCTATAGTATTTTAAATATTCTACATAATTATAATTATTTATGCCTTTTATTTTGGTGTATTATGCTATTTAGGATGTTTATTATAGTGTTAAATCAATTTAAAAAATAAAAGGAAAAAAATTGGGGCCGCCAGGGTTCGAACCTGGCCGGTTGGGTTTGGCACAAACCAACCAGAGACAGAGCCAGTGTGGTACTAATCGGAATATGTCAATTCCCCCCGCGTTTGTCTTTTGACCCAGACATAAAGTGGTAGTGGCGCACCCCTAGAGGTGCGCCATTGTTAAGCCTCATAGTGGTGTGCGCCATTGTTAAGCCTCATAGTGGCGCACCACTAGAGGTGCGCTATTGCTAAGGGTGTCTTGGACTTAGCCAAAATTCCCCGTCCATTCCCCACTGTGGCCAGATCGAGATTTCCCCACTCCCCCTCGAATCCCCACCGGTGACTGCCACTCCCCCTTGATTCCCCGACGGTGACCGCCACTCCCCCTCGAATCCCCGCCGGCGACCACCTCTCCCACTGCCGGCGCCCCATCCTCTGCCTCGTCGCTAACCAGGCTGCGCACCATGGAGCAGGAGTAGGAGAAGCGCACGCCGCCTACGACCTCGTCCTCGACCTCACCGCCGATGAGCCGCACACCCTCGACCTCTGACGCTGCCTGCGACCTCGTCCTCGAGCTCACCACGCCCTCGACCTCTGACCGCTGTTGCGCATCCTTCCCAGGTAGCCTCCGTGCTCCTCCCCTCATCCTCCTCTGCTAGGTTGACTGCTAGGTGGTACTCCTGCTGCTTGGTGCTCCCCCTCGAGCCGGCACTGCTGCTGCTGCTCGGTGCTCCCCCTCGAGCCGGCGCTGCTGCTGCTAGAAAGCCTGCTGCTTGGTGTTGTTGTTGCTGCTAGATAGGTTGCTGTTGCTGTTAGGTGCTGCTGCTGTTAGGTTGTTGTTACTGGATAATTCAACTAGTATGATTTAACAGCATAAGGTTAATTCATCATCCTTGGAGCAGTAGGAAAATAACATGGAGCAGTAGTAAATTTAAATTGGTGCAGTGGTAGAGATCTAGTGATTTTAAGCTACTGACTATTATGTATCTGATATTGCATACTCTATTTGGAAAATAACATGGAAACTAAAAAAGAATTAGTAGTTACTATGCTATGGCACTATGAGCACCAGCACTCCTACTGCTGTTAAGCTAGTATATTATTTTTTTAGAAGAAATGCATTGCAAAATGGGTGTAATTCTAAGAGGTTGTTGCATGAATGTTTGCATTCTATATTTTGGAAATCATGGGTTTTCAAACAATCTGCATAGCTTCTTTTTTTAGAGGTGAGGTGCTGCTAGGTGCATGTGCTAGGTAACTCTTTTATTTTTAGAGTTCAAAGCTTACTGGTGCTTGCTAGGTGTTGTTGCTGCTACTAGGTGCTTGCTAGTTGCTTGCTGGTGCTTGCTAGGTGTTGCTGCTGCTGGTGCTCTCTAGTGCTTGCTGCTGCTTGCTGGTGCTTGCTAGTGCTTCCTGGTGTTTGCTGCTGCTGCTAGGTTGTTAGGTTGCTGTTAGTTGCTAGGTTGTTAGTTGCTAGGTTGATTGCTGCTGCTACTAGGTTGTTAGTTGCTAGGTTGATTGCTGCTGCTGCTAGTACTTTATTTTTATAAATAGACTGGTTGCTCACAACCATTTTATATGTCAAAAGATATCTGGTTACACATTGTTGCTAGCTGCAATGTGGTTGTGGTGGCTTTGCTGCTGCTTGTGGCTGCTGTTGGCTGGTTGCTAGGTGTTGCTGCTAGCATATTAGTGATAGGTGCTGCTGCTAGATGTAGTTCTTTTATTTCTGCCATAGTAGTAGCAACAGAATCAAGCTATTCCATCATGAAGTAGCTAGCAGTAGCAAATAAATCAAAAATAACACCATTGGCATGGGCTGCTTGGATTATTCAGTAGAATCATTTAGATGAAAAGCTTACTGACTTTTTATTTCTGCCATCATAGTAGCAACTGTAGCACTTTTATATTCAGAGTTCAAAGCTTACTGACTTTTTATTTTAAACATTTGCAAGGCTGAGAAGGAGGTCATGGCTGAGACTTGAGCAGCAGCTTGGAGCAGAAGTTGGAGAAGCAGCTTGGAGCAGCAGCTTGGAGAAGCAGCTTGGAGCAGCAGCTTGGAGCAGCAACTGGAGAAGCAGCTTGGAGCAGACAGGAGGTTTTCAAACAATCTGCATAGCTTCTTTTTTTAGAGGTGAGGTGTTGTTGATGCATGGTGCTAGCTGCTGCTGCTTGCTTGCCGTTGATGCATGCTGCTAGCTTCTGCTTGCTTGCTGTTGATGCATGCTGCTGCTTGCTCTGGATCTGTTGCTACTGGTTGCTTGCTGTTGGTTCTCAGCTGGTGTATATGGTGTCATATTCTTGTGCATGTGCCATGGTGCTCAGCTGGTGTATATGAGGAACAATTGTACATGTGCCATGGTGCTCAGCTGGTGTATATGGTGTCATATTCTTGTGCAGGGATCGACTGAGTTGCCCATTATCGCCGAAATGTTGATTCATTTCCGTTTCGGCGAAAATGGGGCACTCATATGTCCATAAATTAGCATAGGTCATGCCCAATTTTTCCGTGAAATTTTGCTCTAAATTTATGCATTTTTTCCTACTTAGTTCTAACATGGCCGACAACGATGAGGCCGGCAGCAGCGGCAGCAAGCCATTCTGGATGATAACCGATGAAGTGGTGATGATGGAGTCACAACCTCGCCGCGACGACGGCGAGGATGATGGCACCGATCCAGACTACCGAGCGGATGATGCCGCCGAGGACGACACCACTAACGATGGTGCCGCCGAGGATGAAACCACGGATGGCGGCGAACACATGAACGACGGTGAACACACGGACGGCGGCGAGCCAAAGAAGCAACGGAGGGAGCGTCGCCCGAATGTGCTCAGCACTGTGAAGCAGGCATTCACCGAAGTGGACACCAGTGGGCATCCAACGGCGCCCCCTGAACTAGTCAAAGGGTACTCGGCCCAACTCGGGTGCATCCTCCGGAGCACGGTCTCGATCAACACCGAGAACCTCAGGCATCCTGACCGAGCGAATTTGCGCTCCCTCCTCTTCACGAAACTGCACGAACGATACGAGTTCCCGGTGGACTGCTCAGAAAAACGTCTCATGCGGAATAAAGTGCACAATGCCACCCTCACGAAGATGAGCACCGCCCTCGCTAGTTGGCGGCACCGAGTGAAGAAAATGATTCAGAAGGGCGAGAGTTACGAGAAGATCAAGGAGTCAAATCCTTCTATCATCGAGAAAGACTACGCTGATTTCAAGATCAAGTGCGAGAGCGAGTCAACGTCGGATTCAAGTCAGTGGGGGAAGGACATGCGGAAACTGAACTTAGGCACCCACAAACTTGGTCCTGGCGGGTTTAGGCGGCGCAACCGAAATGGGACGCCCAGGATAAGGAGCGTGTGAGGAACAACCTTGAACCCCTCTTCTCACAATACAAAAACAAGCTAACCTGGAAGTTCCTCCTGGCCCGGTACCGTGTTGACCCTACTACAAAGGAGCTCACCACCAATCCGGAGGTGAAGGAGTTTGAGGCTCTTCTGGTAAGGAGTGCACCCGCTTTATTAGCTCCTTTATGGTTGCATTCGAATTGATGAATCTAAATTACTAAGTGGTTCATGCATGTTCCTCCCATAGGCTAAGGAGGAAGCTGCTAATAAGGAAGGCGAAAAGGAAGCTGAAATCAGTAGCGGCGCGGGGTCCACGAGCTCCTCGCAGTGTGCCCCTTGGGACAACCCTTTAAATAGGGCGTTGAATGCCCACAAGAAGAGGGATCCATTGAGTAAGCCGACGTCGGTTGGTCGTGTGGTCGGCGAAGGATGCTCTATGAAATGGTCAGATTACTACAAGTCGGGGAAAAAGGAGAAAAAGGCCACCATCGATGAGAAGGAGGTCGCACATCTCAAGGCACAAGTTGCGCAGATCCCGACATTGGTCGAGGAGCAAGTGCGACAACAAGTGCAACATATCGTGGAGACCCAACAGAGGACGCAACGACAACAAGTGGAGGACCAAGTGGGCAACACGCTTAGCTCTATCATCCCTACCTTGGTTGCCGGTCTGGACGCGTGGTATAGGGGAGGAACAAAGGGGCCTCCCCCGGTTCCCAGTTTCACGAGCAGCAACTCGCACAACGTGGAGCCATCGGTGAGTCCGCAGGCAGCAACAATGGTGTCTCCGGCGGCGCAAACCTTGGTGGCTCCGGCGGCGCCAACATTGGTGGCTCCGGCGGTGCTAACCTTGGTGGCTCCGGCGGCGCCAACCTTGGTGGCTCCCGCGGCGCCAACCTTGGTGTCTCCCGCGGCGCCATTACTTCAGCTCAATGCACCCGTCGCTGCGGATAATACGCCGCCCGACACCGCGCCAACAAGCGGCCACTCCATCAGTGGCACGCCCGCCGCCGGCGGTGCCTCGACCTTAGCCGAGATGGACGCCATCATGGTAACCAACCCTTGTCTCTGATGACTTCCATATCCTTGCCTTTGACTAGCTAGCCATCCCTAACGCGCTACATGTTTTCCGCAGGGTGCCGCCGCCGACGTCCCATGCACTCTCCTGCATTTTGTGAAAGGCGAGTTGATTGATGTTGCCAAGGCCAAAATCGTTCAACCGAGCAACTGCCAGTTACACGGTGTACCCATGGCACCCGACGTGTATAGGATTCAACTGGTTCGGGTGCTTAGTGGCTACAACGACGTGGTACCTCTCTTTCAACCCCATGGTGCCGACGAAGATGAGGTCCTTACCCTCCACCAACGCTTCAATTGGTCCATGGTTTGGCCAAAGAGCCAGATTCGTTTGGGGGCGAGCGACACCACCCCACGGACAGCACCCCAAGCCGTGCCAGCGCCAAGCCATGGCAAGACCACCCCAACGGTGCCGCCATCAGCCGACGTGGACATGCATATGGCACAGGATCCTCACGATGGTCCGGACGAGGACAGTACGTTTGCCAACCTTGACTGCAACTTCGATTTTGCGATGGACTATGATCTCATTGGCCAACCCTCTCAAGCTGCCACCGAGGGGAAAACCTATTGCAACAAGCGGCGCCTATTCTGTTCTCAGGAGACGCCTCCAGCTGCCGACTTCACCGACACTCAACCGATAGCCGAGGTGAGAAGTGTTATAAGTCCTAACACACTGAAGAAGGCTTGCGAAGAGGAGAATGCAGTCCCAATAAATACGAAGCCAAAGGGACGGAAAAGAAAGAAGAAGGACGACAAGTCTGCCAGCCAGCACCGATCCGTGCTCAGGACGGGCCACCAGTGCCAAGGATATCGAGTCGAGGGTGCATGTGTCAGGTGAGCCGATGCTAATTAAAATATTGTACGATGCTGCACCCGGTCCTATGCGATCTCTGTTGGACGGTGTTTGGCATATGGAGGAGCGGCGTCTCAAGGAGAAAAGATAATGGATACCCGGTGTATGTGGCCAAGGTGCCCTCGGGCCATGGCTTTGTCGATAGCGGCTTCGCCCAGAAGATCTTCTTGCGGTATGATGACATCTTCGCCATGTTGAACAGTTATCCGCTGCACTACACCTTCGTTCGCCTATACTCGATCAGTAAGGCAATGCGGATCATTAGAGACAAGACCCCAGGCATCACGATAGCCGACCCCTTCTACATGCGTGCCGTCCACTTGGCCAGTGCCGGTGACCGGAAAGTGGCGTCTGAGTACCTCAAAGGCTTCTTTCTAGCGAACCAGAAGAAGTACAACCTCCTTCTTCCTGTATTTCCCGAGTAAGTCATCCCCTCACCGGTCTTAACACGTGATTTTTTTAGATTTCTATCGTCATGTTCTTAAACATTATGTGTTCTATACGCAGAGACAATACCTGCACACTCATCTCCATAACCCCGAAATATTCCATGGCCACATACTTTGATGCGGAGAGTAAGTCAAGAGCGGACTACACGAATGTCAAGGCTGTACTTGATGATGCTCTCAATGGCTACGTCAAAGCTAAAGGCATCATGGAGAGGCCAAATCGTAGGTACGGGAAGCACGTGTTCAAGCAAATAAAAAATTTCCCCTGCGTCAAGAAGCCGCCTTCTAGTAAGAAGGATGCCTACTACGCCCTCCACCACATGGAGGCGTTCATACGGGACCAACAGCAGCTTACGCTGCCTGAGCATCTCAGAGACTGGGGCAACGGCTTGTCGTGGATCCGGGACGACGACATCAAGCAAGAGTTCTTTCGCATCCAAGTAGAGTTCTGTGAAATCATCTTTCAAGATGTCATTAGAAGCGCGGGGGAGTTCTATGCCGGCTATCAGCCGTCGAACAGTGACATAGACACAATGCTCCAAATGCAGGGTGACGACTACCGCTCATGGTTGTGCTTGAAGAAAGGCAGCGGTTTTATCCACGCTCCGTCGTCCCTTTAGCCGAGTCTTGATGTGCGAGCCTAGTTATGTAGTTGTGAACTAAAGACGAGCTTGTGTTGTAATAAACTTTATCCAGCACTTTACTTGCATGTCTGTTTAATTACTAGTTCGGCTATGTTTGTGAAATTATATATATGGCTCTGTCGTTTTCCACACTTGATTTGGTCGTTAATTTTGTTTGCATATGCCGATGATTAGAATAGTTGGTCACTACACTTGGGGGAGGCGCCAGTGAGCCTGGTGCGATGACACAAATATCAATCTCTTGTGCATCCTACTTGGTCTCACTAACGCCTTCCCTAAATGTTAATATTTGTTTGGACCAACAATGTATGAGGCCCTCGTCATTCCATTTGCTTTGGTTTTTCAGAATGCCGATGATTAGAATGTTCGGTCAACTGTACACTCCGGGGTGACGCCAGTGAGCCTGGTGTGATGACACAAATATCAATCTCGTGTGCATCCTACCTGGCCTCACTGACGCCATCCCGGAATGTTCATATTTGTTTCGAGCAACAATGTATGAGGCATTCCATTTAGTTCATACTAGCTACTTGTCTCTTATTTGAGTTGGCACTTCTTAATTGCATTGGTCGATGATTAGAATGGTTGGTCACTTGTACACTCGGGGGTGGGGCCAGCGAGCCTGGGGTGATGGCACAAATATCAATCTCTTGTGCACCCTACCTAGCCTCGCTGACCCCATCTCTGAATGTTAATATTTGTTTCGACCAACAAATTATGAGGCATTCCATTTAGTTCATACTAGCTACTTGTCTCTTATTTGAGTTGGCACTTCTTAATTGCATTGGCCTTTCTTCCATTTTAATGCCGATGATTAAATTTTGTGGTCACTACACTTGGGGGAGGCGTTAGCGAGCCTGGTGCGATGACACAAATATCAATCTCTTGTGCATCCTACTTGGTCTCGCTAACTCCTTCTCTAAATGTTAATATTTGTTTGGACCAACAATGTATGAGGCCCTTGTCATTCCATTTGCTTTGGTATCTCAAAATGCCGATGATTAGAATGTTTGGTCACCTATACACTTGGGGGAGGGGCCAGTGAACCTGGTGCGATGACACAAGTATCAATCTCTTGTGCATCCTACTTGGTTTCACTTACCCCTTCCCTAAATGTTAATATTTTTTCCGACCAACAATGTATGAGGCATGCCTTTTAGTTCATACTACTTGGATCGTTTTTGAGTTTGCTCTTATTCGTTGCAAACATCTATGAGCGTGCACTAATGTTTCTTTGGCTTGTTCATATATGTGCAGATATGACGTGGTATGTCGTGTACAAGGGCAAGGTTCCCGGAGTCTACAACGAGTGGGAGGAGTGTCGGAGACAGGTTCACCGTTTTAGCGGTAACAGCTACAAAGGGTACACCACTAGAGCGGAGGCCGAAGACAGATACGCACGCTATCTGGCGGGAGAGAGGACGGAGCGGAGGAGGAACCGGATGAAGACCACTTTCATCGGGACGGTGCTAGTAGTGACTCTAGCTCTCTTCTATGTGATGGTAGTTTAGATGATCGACCTTGTGTAACCACTATCACATTTGTGAATTTGTAACTCCGTAACTCGTCTAATATTTGAAATCTTGTGAATCATGGAGGCTAATGTGAAGAACTATGTATTGATATACTGTGCTGTTGTTTATATGTGTTATATATCCTGTATTTGTGCTGTTATACTGTTCTATACAACCTATACAAATACCAGCTAGAAATGCAAAAAATAAAAACGAAATACTAGCAGTGGCGCACTGGTGGACCATGAGTGGCGCACGACCACTAAGTAGCAGTGGCGCACTAGTCTGGAACCTTGGCGCACTACTCGGTGATCCCCTTCGAAAGTAGCAGTGGCGCACCGAAGCTGCTAGCAATGGCGCATGTCTGAGGTACAACAGTGGCGCACCTTGACAACCAGCAATAGCGCACCAGCTCGAGATAACAGTGGCGCACCCCAGGAGGCAGTAGTGGCGCACCAACAACAGGCAGTAGTGGCGCACTGCTGAGCAACAACAGTGGCACACCCCTTTGGAGTAATAGTGCCGCACCACTAGACATTTCAATGGCGCACAGTGTAGTGCGCCACTGTGACTTAGGGTAGTTGTGGCGCACCAGTAGTGCGCCACTACTAAAAGTTAGCAGTGGCGTGATAGTAGTGGCGCACCAGCAGTGCGCCACTGATGGGGAATAGTGGTGCGCCACTGGATAGCTATTTCCTAGTAGTGCGAGGTAGCCAACCAATTGTACGAAAAGATCTTATATCTAAAGAGTTCAGGAGGTCAGACGATGTGCGGCACTGAAGTAGTCGCAGTGTTCCTGAATCGTCGAGTGTAGCCGGTAATGTCGAGAGCCCATGAACTCTGGTTGCATACTGGTGCCAAGGTTAAATCGAGGATCAACCCGAATAATTTTTCTGAGGAAGATCTTCGGGACGAGGTGAGGCGTCTGACTTGCTTCAGCTAGAAGGACACCATAGCTATGACTTCGACTCGCCCTCCTTTTGATTTTAAGCACCTTCCTTCTGAGGTAATTATTTTATTTGTCTTTGCATCCGATGTCATTTTTGCTCCCGAACCTAAGATTTATTATTTTGCTTTCGACAAGCTTCTACCATCACTCAATGCTATCCACCGACGCCCGAAAGTGTAGCAGCTCCGGAAGATGACGAATCTTCCGAATAAACTGAGGATGACCAGAATGTTCTTGAGGATAGCGATGCTTTGGGTGATGAAGCCCCTGAAGATGACGCACTTATCAATTCCATGCATTGCAGGAAGATTAATGAAGATCTGATGGCGACAGTGGAGTTGAGTCCTAGCGGACGAGATGACGATGATGTTGATGCAATCCCTTCTCATGCACCTTCCCGAGAGACTTCAGCTCTTCAAGTCAGAAAAATACCATCAAGACTCTTTGCAGAAGAGGATGACTTGGAGTCAATTTCGTAAGTTTCCTTTTCACCTTTTGTTTCTTTATACTTCCACTTAGCTTCTTTCAGCTTACTAAAATTCATTTCTGCTTTTGACCAGTTCCTAGGAAGATAACGACGTTCCTCTTTCAAAGAGGGAAAAAATAATATCTGATAAGGCAGAGTCTGCAGACGAATCGATGCCTTCGACTGCCGGAAGTGATCATGCCACCACTCCTCCGCCAAGAACAGCTATGGCCAAGGTAAAAACTTCTACAGTTAATCCTTCAGCAAGCGCCTCCCACTCCTCCGTCTTCGAGTGATCATGTAAGCATTTCTTTTTTAGTAAACAGTAGCCAGCGTAGTATCCGTCAGCCCCCGAGCCGATGATTGGCTCTTTGAAAAAAGCCAACTATAGGTTAAGATATGCCTGTTGTATAACCTGACGTAGTACTTTGATACTCTTGCTGCAGCCAATTCATGCCGTAGTTGATATTGTGGCAGATTTTGCTGATCAGTTCGTTCAACTAGAAGCAGAAAACGTCCAACTTCGCAGGCTGCTAAAACTTCAACTGATCAAGTGCTAGAGGCTAACAGGCTAGCAGCCGAAGCACAGAGCCAAAATGCATGCCTAAAGGACGAACTGAAGAAGTTGAAGAAGAAGATGAAGGAGGAGCAGGAGGCAAGGCGCAAGGCTTTCGTTGAAGCAGATCAGAAGGAAGGCGCTCTACGCGAATCCATTGAAAGTTTGCTAAGTAAGATTTCTTCATGCTTGTATGCTTCTTCTTTTCCTCAGAATACTCTAATGTTGTAATAAATTGTTTCTCCATGATATTCTAGATACCGCTGACATGCCTATTGACCGTACAAACAAACTTCGAGTGGACTCTATGTCGAATGCCCTTTCATTTGCAGCTGAATCCAGCAACTAGATCCAAGATCTCTTGAAGAAGACCAAAGGAGCTTTGTCGAGGTTATTCTCGATGATGTTCCCAAAGCTGGACTAGAACAAGACTCTTGGAGAGATGGTGGATACTTTCTTCGTCGACTCCTCTGACGCTATTGAGGTATTGAAGAGATGTTCTCGTCTTTACGGAGCAGTCCTCACTTTTCAACTTTTGATGGGGCCTGGACTTGGTTCTGACCCGGAGACACTATCCAAAGCGCTACCAATGGATGCAAATGGTTTCCTTGTCGACCTTGAGCCTTTAAAACAACCCTCACTATCGTGCGCCAATCGGCTCCTTAAATTAGTTGATGAAGATAAGAAGAAAGCTGCATCCAAAGCTGCACCAAGTTCATCGGCACAGACTGGATCAAACTTTTTTAGTTGTAACCTGAATACATTCAACCCTTGCTCTGTAATGAATTAAGCTGACTCTGTTGTCAGCAGTTAACTTTCTACATAGCCTTTTGAATGAAATGCTTTGCTAGCTCCCGATAGGAGTTTTCTGCATTCGATATTTTCCTTTTGATGATTTTCTGAAGATGTATATATTAAATATTTTATTGCAGACTCCTTTGACTTCTTTCCGAGTTGAGCGTTCTTTGCATCCTTCTGCTATTGATGAATCGGAACTTGTGCGTCGTCTACGCGATCAAATTTCCCGACTGAATAAAGATATAGATGGTCTTCATACTATGACAGCATTGGTGAAGAAGAAGAGCGAAATTTCTGCTGCAGTCGAAGAACATGCTTTAGATCGCCTTCGTGTGGCTACCGAGAGCCTAAGCTGTAAGCAGTTAATCACCATTTTTATTTTATTGATACTTCTATAAATAATCTTCTGCTGACTTGCTCGTCATGTTCAAAAGTTGTTGCTTCCGATGAATCAGAAGAAAATAAGCGGATCCATGAGAAGATTGCAGTGATGACCGACATTTCTCACCCGAAGTGTGAATTATGGTCAAATAGGTCAAAGGCCGTAATTGTGGCGAAGTTTGAGTATCGAGCTGAGAAAGTTCATTATTACTTTGATAAGTACCATGCTCATCTAACCATGGTATGGAAAACCATGTTTCCTTTAGATCCAGCACCCGAGACTCTGTCGCCTTTGTCCAATCGATTCAAGACTCCTATTAGAATTCGATCTTTGGTGCGTAAAGAACTTCGTGATGGGGCCGAGCTAGCACTTGCTTCTGTTTTAGCATGTCATTCGACCATGGATTTAGAATCGTAGCCAATGCTAATGTAAGACTAGATCAATACTATCCCATAGCTAGGCATCCTGCTCATATTATTATTTCTAGGATGGAGGCAGGTACCAATAGAGATTTGAAGAATCAAGAAGATCAAGGGACCTCATCATGATAGGAATTCTTTAAATATCCTTGCACATAGTGTGCTTTTGTAATTGAAAGGAATCACTCCTTTTTAAAGATGATCTTGCGTTGCAAGAAGTAACATTTTGTGTATTTGATGTCCTTTTTTAACACCATTGTGAATCGATGGACCGTAAGTCCAGCCGAAACATTTTTCTATTTTGTCGAAGGCAACTGAGTGATCAGGTCAGTTTGCTCACTCGACGACCCTGTAGTAATCGCAATTTTTGCAGAGTCGCATGTATGTTTGTAAGAGCGACGCCCTTCGAATAAACGAGGGAATTAAGCGCTTTTTATTCGGCTTCGTAACATGGTGCACTGGCATGAGCCTTTTGTATGTTGTATTGTTTCCACCAACTACAACACTCACATGTTTATTTGAGGCTTTGATGGAATTTATTTTTGATAAGAATTTACGGTTTCCGAGTATTGCCGGAAAAACCATGCTACGTCGATAACTAGAGCTCCCGATGGGAGTAGTAGTCAATGACGACATTGTAATAATTCTTGCAGCCCCCAAGTATTGCCGGGTAAGCTATGACGCGTTGTTAACTGGAGATCCCGATGGGAGTAGTAGTCGATAAAAAAGAACCCGAACATTTGTTTGCATGAGAAGATAATCATATATGCTGAGCCAGAAGTTTTATTCATAATACTTAACTAGCTAAGAAGCCTTAATGGAAAAGAAAAAAGGTCGAGTCCTACACATAAAATCGTCGCAAGTGTGCGACGTTCCATAGGTTCCCAACATCTTTTCCCGAAGTAGGATTCTTGAGGCGATTAACTCCTCCTAGGATTACTTCAGTGACGATAAATGGTCCTTCCCATGGAGATTCAAGTTTCAGGTGTCTTTCTTGCTTCAACCGTAATACTAGGTCACCAACGTCGAAACTTCGAGTGCGAACTCTTTGACTGTGGTAAGTCCGTATTGCCTGCAGATATACTGATGTTCTTGCCGAGGCGATGTCTCGAGCCTCTTCAAGAAGATCCACATCGTCTTGCAGTGCTTGAACAGAGGTTGTCTCTTTATATGCGGCCAACTGAGGTGCTTCAAAATGAACGTCGGCAGGTAGAACAGCTTCGGCTCCGTAGACAAGGAAGAACGGAGTATATTGCGTTGACCTATTTGGTGTAGTCCGCAAACTCCATAGCACCGATGGTAACTCTTCGACCCAAGCTCTAGCCGCACCTGTGAGTCGCTTTTTAATGCCATTGCATATCAAGCCATTGATCCTTTCCACTTGTCCGTTGGTTTGAGGATGTGCAACCGAGGCAAATTTGAGCTTGATGCCATAGCTGTTGCAGAATTCATGGAATTCCTTCGAATCAAAGTTGGTTCCGTTGTCTGTAATGATGTTATGAGGCACACCAAAACGACAAGTTATTCCTTTGAAGAATTTTACAGCGGTTTTGGCTATCTGATTGGTGACTGGTATGGCCCCAATCCATTTGGTGAATTTATCAACTGCCACCAATATGTGAGTATGACCGCCAGGCGATGACTTCGGTAGTGGACCAACATGGTCAAGCCCCCATTGCGCAAAGGGCCAGGCCAAAGGTATTGCCATTAAATCCGTGGTAGGTGCATGTGGTTTTGGTGCAAAACGTTTGCAAGGGTCGCACTTCCGAACTAAGTCTCTTGCATCGGCTGCTGTCGTTGGCCAATAAAACCCAGCTCTGAAAGCTTTAGCCAAAAGTGCTATGCTGCTTGCATGATGACCACATGTCCCTTCGTGTATTTCTCGCAATAGGGCCTTTCCATCGTTGATGGCGATGCACCGTTGGAAGATGCCAGTGATACTTTGTTTATAAAGGTCACCATCCACTATGATAAATGCTTTAGATCATCGTACAATGCGTCTAGCTTTCATTGGATCGTCTGGCAACCGTTGCTCCATCAAATATGCGAGAAAAGGTTCAGTCCATAAAGGCTCGAGAACAAGAACTTGCTGTTTAGATCCATCAGTAATATCTTTGACAGTTTCCTGGAGCGTAGCCCCCTGGTCAGTAGCCAATGTTTCGGGGCGTGCCGAAGTTTTTTACTTTAATAGGTCTTTGATTAATTACTTCATAGAAGACTCCATCTGGAATAGGGGAGCATGTAGAGCCGATAGTAGCCAAAGCGTCGGCTTCCTCGTTGCTAGCTCTGCCTATATGTTTTAACTCGCAACCTTCGCACTTAGCTTCCATTGATTGGTACATCTGGCAATAACAAATCATATTGTTTCTAATAGCGTCCCATAAATTCATCGACTGCTGAACTACATGATTTGAATCTCCATAAATATCCAAGTGAGTAGCTCCACATGCTTTGGCCATACGCATACCGTGTAATAATGCTTCGTATTCGGCTTCATTATTCATCGGTAATGAGAAATTCATCCTTAGCACATATCTCATTTTGTCTCCTTGCGGCGAGATTAGCACTACTCCAGCTCTTGCGCCTGTGCTTCGCTTAGATCCGTCGAAATACATCGTCCATGAACCCAACATGTCGGGTGTCATCGGAATTTGCGACTGAGACCAATCGACCAAGAAATCAGGAAGGACCTGGGACTTGATAGCTGTTAGATTAACATAAGAAATGTCATGTGGTGCTAACTCGATAGCCCATTGAGACACTCTGCCTTTGGCATCTGGGTTGGTGAGTATGTTTTTCAATGGAGCCTCGGTGACAACGATAATCGGATGTTCCGCGAAATAATGACGTAACTTTCGTGTTGTCGTCCACACGGCATATGCTGATTTATGGTGATTAGGATACCGTTGTTTTGCTGGTGTGAGTAATTCACTGAGGTAGTAGACGGGGCGTTGTACGCCATGGAATTTTCCTTCTTCTGTGCGTTCGACGATGAGCACAGTGCTGACGACTTGAATAGTTGCGTCTATATAGAGCAGCATTGGCTCTTTGTCCTGTGGAGTCACGAGGACTGGAGAGGTTGACAAAACCTTCTTCAAGTTGTCGAAAGCATCTTGTGCCTCTGTTGTCCACTCAAACTGTTCGGATTTTTTCATCAGCTGATAGAATGGCAATGCCTTTTCTCCCAGTTTTGCAATAAATTTACTAAGAGCTGCTAATCATCCTGCCAATTGCTGCACCTGTTGTAGACTTCTGGGCGGCTCCATGTCAAGGACAACTTTAATCTTTAAAGGATTAGCTTCTATTCCTCTGGCTGAAATAAAGTACCCGAGTACTTGGCCTCCTGGTACCCCGAATAAGCATTTCTTCGGATTCATCTTGATTTTGTATTTGTCGAGATTTTCGAAAGTTTCTCTCAAGTCATCAATGAGCCTGGCCGCGTTTCTGATTTTGACGACGATGTCGTCGATATAAACCTCAATATTTCGGCCAATCTGCTCCCCGAGGCAGGCTTGCATACACCGATGATAGGTTGCTCCTCCATTTTTTAATATGAAGGTCATGACGTTGTAACAGTAAACACCATGCGGATTTATGAACGCAGTTAACTCCTAGTCTTATTTTTTGAGCTTGATCTGATTATATCCTGAATAAGCATCGAGAAAAGAGAGGTGATCACAGCCCGCCGTGGAGTCGACTATTTGATCGATGTGAGGCAACTGGAAATGATCCTTTGGGCAATGCTTGTCGAGGCTTGTGAAGTCGATACACATACGAAGAACTGTCGTATCATTCTTTGGCACCATGATTGGATTAGCTACCCATTCAGCTTCCTTGAGCTCTCGAATAAAACGAGCTTTGCGGAGCCGATTAAATTCCTTGCCAATAGCTTTTCTTTTTGGTTATGAGAAACGACGTAACGTCTGCTGTACAGGTTTGGCTTTGGGGTCAACATTGAGGGCATGCTCAGAGACGAGTTTCCTGGGAATACCTGGCATGTCGGATGGTTCCCATGCAAATATTTTCCAGCCTCACAGAGGAACTCGATGAGCGCACTTTCCTATGCGGCAGTAATCTGCCGATGTGTTGACCGTTTTGTTCGGATCAGAGGGATGCCTTGATGCTTCTACGCTTCCTTGGCAACATCAAACTCGTCGGATTTTGTGTTCCGATTGTCAGCAGGTGGCTGTGTATGATCGGTGACTATGTCAAGTGCATTAAGTTCTTCCCTGACTCCGAACTTTGAAGCGATCTTTTGGAAATCTCTGTCGCATTTATCAGAACGGGAAAAACTCCCGTGAACAGTTATGCTGTCCCATTATTGCCTGGCATCTTCAGCTTCAAATATGCGTAATCAGGAACTGCCATGAATTTGGCGAATGCTGGCCTACCGAGGATGGCGTGGTATTGCGATTCCCAATCTACCACCTCGAACTCGAGTTTCTCCTTCCTAAAGTTGCTGGGTGTGCCGAAGACGACATTCAATTAAATTTTACCAAGGGGATAAGCGGATCGAGTTGGGATGATGCCATGGAAACCATTGTTAGATTCTTCTAACATATTGACTGACAATCAAATTCCTTTCATTGTACTTGAAAACAAAAGGTTTAGGCCACTTCCTCCATCCATGAACACTTTGCTCATATTGTATCCTCCGATCTGTGCTTCAAGGACTAGGGCAGCGTGACCGGGCCTTGGACGGGTGATCCGCTCTGCTGAACAGGATGTTTTGATCCAACCAATCGATATAATCGGGTACCGCTGCCATAGCCACTTCTGCACACTTTATCTCCCGTGAAAACTTCTTAGCCACTCTCTTTGAAAAGCTAGTCTTGTAAATCATGTTCACTTTACCTCGAGATGCAGGGTAAACTTCGGTTGGTATGTATATATCTTTGTCTAGCACATATTGTTATTGTTGAGGATGATTGTAAGTTGCTCACTAGTAACACATGGGTCTTCAGTGACGTTATGATACTGACGATTGAGAAATCCGTCAGCGATTGTCTTTTTCTATGATGACAGGGCATTTTCGCGTCACAGATGGCGATTTGGGCCGCTTGGCCCGAAAAATTAGTGACGGTGAGGTCTAAACGTCAACGATTATGCAGAAATGGGCGTCGCGGGTGGTGGGCGGCCCGAACTACGTAGTCAGCAGGGGGCGTCACAACAACTAGGCTTCGGGCCGGTGGACACACCTTACCCACACTGTGCACGCTCCTGTTGACGTACTTTTCTGTCAGTCCGCACAACAGTCCAAGGCTTGCAGCACTGGGACCCATATTTGTGAGGGGAGACAACCACTATCCGCATACTTGTGCCTGGCCTGCAGCACTTGGGCCCGCATGTCAGGTACCAACACGGCCCACCTGCGTGGGGCCGCCCATTCCGACAGCCTCCAGGCATGCGAAGTGGACTAGAACTGTCAGTACCACCAACATGTGTTCCACATGTTAGTGGCCATACCAATTTGTTTTGCGCACGTGCCAGCACAAGTGTCTGCCTGCCGTCAATTCTGGACGCATGGTACCGCAGGTCAGAGCTTGCGCTGGCACGTGGGTCCCTGCTGCCATTCCCGTCGGGCCCACAGGTACAAAATAAGCAGGTTTGATGACAATGAAGGCTTATTTCGTAAAACTATTTTGGGCTGGGCTCCTGACGGCATATTTGTATTGGGTGGGGGGCTACTGTGTATCTTTTGGGCCAGATTTAGGTGTGGACAAATACTTCATTGACTCTGGGGAACGTCACACAGTCTAGAACACTGTTCTACTGGACCCAATTAGCAGGCTTTGTCTTCTTTCTCAGTAGAAGGCCTTGGCCGAACGAGTAGCTTACTCGTGCGCCCCAGCTCCTGAAAGCGGCGGGAGACACCTTGAAAAAAACACAGTGTTCACGCCTTACAAACAGTATTCGGCGGGAGGGGAGTTCGCCAAATTGTTTAGTTCACGGTTCACCACATTGTTTAGTTCACGGCGGGAGAATAGCCAGGGATAGTGAGCTAAGTAGATCCATTGCCGGCTGCGCCGCCGTATCACTTTGATGCTCTCTGGCATGCGAGAGCGGATCTATCATCGTCTCCCGCCATGGCGTGCACCTCTTGACTGTCGCCAGACTACCCCCGTCAAACACTACTAGGAAAAGGCCTAGCCATAAGATTGACATCAGTGGCGCACCATGAAGGCCGTGCGTCACTACTACTTAGCAGTGGCGCACCACAAAATGGTGGGCCACTGTTACAAATGTAGTAGTGGCGCACCTTGTTTGTGGTGCGCCATTACTAAATGCTGGCAGGGGGCCAGCTCCTACCCCAACCTAGCAGTGGCGCATGTCGAAGGGGTGCGCCACTGCTACTTTGCTTACCTATGGCGCATGGCGTAGTGGTGCGCCACTGCTAGGAGGTGGCCAGGGCCCCTTTAGAGATGAGGGCTTTAGCAATGGCGCATTGCTGTGGTGCGCCACTACCAGCTATGGCGCACCACCAACATGGTGCGCCACTGCTAAGTTGGGCAGGGGCGTGGGTTGCAGGTACCAGGTTAGCAGTGGCGCACCACGAAGCAGTGCGCCATTGCTAGCAGTGGCGCATGGCGACGTGGTGCGCCACTGCTAACCTGGGACTATTTCCTGCTTTTCCCCCTCCACTCACATGTGCCACCCACTTTTCCCAAACACTCTTCCACCACCACCTCCCACCAAATCTGGATCTGGTCGTGTTGCTCCTCCTCCCCACCTCATTTTGACCACTTCATTCACCCAAATTAAGTGGTAAACTTAATTTTCTTCGTAGGTAAGTAAGGGTGAAACTTTCTATAGCTCAATACCTACTCAATCTCAACTTTTTTCCTCATCCAACACTCGCGGTCTCGCTGTATCGGTAACTTTGTTGGTTTTATGCTTTGTGTGTGACCGGTTATGATCGTCTAGCACACGTGTGTGCATATATGTTATGCGAAAGCTCGGCATATATGTGTGTTGTGCATGCGCGAAGCGTCACTTGCATATGTGTGTTGTATGCGCGCGAAGCCTCCACATGCATGTGTTGTATATGCGAAGCCTCCACACATGTGTTGCATGTTTTTGTTTGCAGGGATTAGAAATGCAATGGAGTTGCCAATATTTTGCCGAAATGTTGATTCATTTCCGTTTCGATGAATAATGGGCATACTACGCATATACAGATGTCCTATTTTTAGGGAAGGTCATGCCAAAATTTTCTTTTGGTATACTAAGATATCCATTTTCTCTATACCCGTAGGCGACCATGGTCCGCATGATGAGCGAAGGCGTTGTGGCTAGGTTTTTGAAGCCGCGACGGCCGAGATGATAAAAAATAACCAAAAGGAGATAAGATGACCATGTCGAAGATGCAAGCTGACGAGCCTTATGGACCCTAAAGCCGATATGGTGCGGGACCACCTTCTCATGCGTGGTTTCATGGATGGCTATCGGTGGGGAGGCGACGAAGATGATTATGAATTTGTCCATGGGATTTCAACAAGAAATAAGGAAGGAGGTGAGCACCATGTAGAAGATCCCGGACATGATCAGGATGTAGAAGATCCCGGACATGATCAGGATGTAGAAGATCCCGGAGATGATCATGATCACAATGTAGGAGATCCTGGACCTGATGATGAGGAAGATCAAGATGGAGGTCATCATGACGATCATGAAGATGAAGACGATGGACCATCGTCGATGGATTGGGTGCAGAACCCTTATCTTCAAGAGCTGCTTCTCAAGCAGACGAGTAACGCAAGAGTTGCCGCCCGAGAGAAAGCCAAGATGGATCAACTGGAGGTAGACGTGGTTACTCCATTGTATGAAGGATGCAGGCCGGAGGATACTGATACGTCTCAAACGTATCTATAATTTCTTATGTTCCATGCTACTTTTATGATGATACTCACATGTTTTATACACATTATATGTCATATTTATGCATTTTCCGGAACTAACCTATTGACGAGATGCCGAAGTGCCGGTTCTCGTTTTCTGCTGTTTTTGGTTTCAGAAATCCTAGTAAGGAAATATTCTCGGAATTGGACGAAATCAACGCCCCAGCATCTTATAATTCCACGAAGCTTCCAGAACACCGGAGAGGGGCCAGAGGAGAGCCACATGCCCACCACACAAGGTGGCGGCGCGGCCCAGGGGGGGCGCCCCCCTGTTGTCTGGCTGCCTCGTCAGCCTTCCGACTCCGACTCTTCGCCTATAAGAAGCCTCGTGACCTAAATCTTCGACACCAATAAGCCACGATACGAGAAAAGTCCAGAGCCGCCGCCATCGCGAAGCCAAGATCTGGGGGACAGAAATCTCTGTTCCGGCACGCCGCCGGGATGGGGAAGTGCCCCCGGAAGGCATCTCCATCGACACCACCGCCATCTTCATCGACGCTGTTGTCTCCTATGATGAGGAGGGAGTAGTTCTCCCCCGAGGCTAAGGGCTGTACCGTAGCTATGTGGTTCATCTCTCTCTCCCATGTGATCTTTATGTGATCATGAGCTTTGTGATCTAGTTGAATATCATCTATGTGCTACTCTAGTGATGTTATTAAAGTATTCTATTCCTCCTTCATGATGTAATGGTGACAGTGTGTGCATCATGTAGTACTTGGCGTAGGTTATGATTGTGATCTCTTGTAGATTATGGAGTTAACTATTACTATGATAGTATTGATGCGATCTATTCCCCCTTTCATAGCCTGATGGTGACACTGTGCATGCTATGTTAGTACTCGGTATAATTGCAATGGTCTATCATGCACTCTAAGGTTATTTAAATATGAACATCGAATGTTGTGGAGCTTGTTAACTCCGGCATTGAGGTGCTCTTGTAGCCCTACACAATTAATGGTGTTTGTCATCCAACAAGAGAGTGTAGAGAAAGTAGTATTTGTTTATTCAGTTATGTGATCAATGTTGAGAGTGTCCACTAGTGAAAGTATGATCCCTAGGCCTTGTTTACACCACAGACAATTGCCTCCCACGCCAGCAAGCTATTTTTACGGCGCCGTTACTACTTCTCATATTCATTCATACCGCTTGTATTTCACTATCTCTTCGCCGAACTAGTGCACCTATACATCTGACAAGTGTATTAGGTGTGTTGGGGACACAAGAGACTTCTTGTATCGTGATTGCAGGGTTGCTTGAGAGGGATATCTTTGTCCTCTACCTCCCTGAGTTCGATAAACCTTGGGTGATTCACTTAAGGGAAACTTGTTGCTGTTCTACAAACCTCTGCTCTTGGAGGCCCAACACTGTCTACAGGAAAAGAAGTGTGAGTAGACATCAAGCTATTTTCTAGCGCCGTTGCCGGGGAGGTAAGGTAAAAGGTATTCACATCCTCCGACTACTAAGCTATTTCCTAGCATTGTTGTCGGTGTGTGAGTGCTCGAAGCTATTTCCTTTAGATCCTGCAATTGCATCTTTTTGTTTCTTGTTTTACACTAGTAAGGCATAATGGAAAATAACAATGAGCTTCTTATTCTATTTCCTGAGTTAAGACATGGATTGTTTGATGCGAAAATTAAAAAACCTATGGAACCTTATTTGCATGCTAGTAGCAATGATATTAGTATGAACGCTTTGAACACCATTGTTGCTAATGATATGGAAAATTCTAAGCTTGGGGAAGCTGGTTTTGATGAGCATGATATTTTTAGTCCCCCAAGTTTTGAGGAGAAAATTTACTTTGATGATACTTTGGCTCCCATTTATGATGATTATAATGATAGTGGTCTTTTGGTGCCACCTACTATGGAGGATAAAGCTTATTATGATTATACTATGCCTCCTATATTTGACAATGAGAATAATAATGATAGCTACTTTGTTGAATTTGCTCCCACTACAATTAATAAGAATGACTATGCTTATGTTGGGAGTAGTAATTATTTTATGGATGTGAATAAGAATGCTTTATGTGATAGTTACATTGTTGAATTTGTTCATGATGCCACTGAAAGTTATTATGAGAGAGGAAAATATGGTTGTAGAAGTTTTCATGTTACTAAAACACCTCTCTATATGCTAAAAATCTTGAAGTTGCGCTTGTTTAGTTTTCCTATGCTTGTTGCATTATGCCTACATGACTTGTTTATTTACAAGATTCCTTTCCATAGGAAGTGGGTTAGGCTTAAATTTGTTTTGAATTTGCTTCTTGATGCTCTCTTTTGCTTCAACTCTTATTTCTTGCGAGTGCACCATTAAAACTGCTGAGCCCATCTTAATGGCTATAAAGAAAGCACTTCTTGGGAGATAACCCATGTCTTTATTTTACTACAGAAATTTTGTTTTATATTTGTGTCTTGGAAGTTGTTAATACTGTAGCAACCTCTCCTTATCTTTATTTTATTGCATTTTTTGTGCCAAGTAAAGTCTTTGATAGTAAAGACGATACTAGATTTGGATTACTGCGCAGAAACAGATTTCTTGCTGTCACGAATTTGAGTATGATTCTCTGTAGGTAACTCAGAAAAATCTGCCAATTTACATGCGTGATCCTCAGATATGTACGCAACTTTCATTCAATTTGGGCATTTTCATCTGAGCAAGTCCAGTGCCTCTAAAAAATTCGTCTTTACGGACTGTTCTGTTTTGACAGATTCTGCCTTTTATTTCGGATTGCCTCTTTTGCTGTGTTGGATGGATTTCTTTGTTCCATTAACTTCCAGTAGCTTTGAGCAATGTCCAGAAGTGTTAAGAATGATTGTGTCACCTCTGAACATGTGAATTTTTATTATGCACTAACCCTCTAATGAGCTTGTTTTGAGTTTGGTGTGGAGGAAGTTTTCAAGGGTCAAGAGAGGAGGATGATATACTATGATCAAGAAGAGTGAAGATTCTAAGCTTTTGGATGCCCCCGTGGTTCATCCCTGCATATTTCAAGAAGACTCAAGCATCTAAGCTTGAGGATGCCCAAGGCATCCCCTTCTTCATCGACAACTTATCAGGTCACCTCTAGTGAAACTATATTTTTATTCCGTCACATCTTATGTACTTTACTTAGAGCGTCTGTGTGCTTTTATTTTTGTTTTTGTTTGAATAAAATCTGATCCATCATGCTTGTTTGGGAGAGAGACACGCTCCGCTGTTGCATATGAACACATGTGTTCTTCGCTTTATTTTTAATGTTCATGGCTAAAGTTAAAAGTTGCTTCGTTCATTGTTATATGGTTGGAAACAGAAAATGCTGCATGTGGTAATTGGTATAATGTCTTGAATAATTTGATACTTGGCAATTGTTGTGCTCATATAGATCATGTTTAAGCTCTTGCATCATGTACTTTGCACCTATTAATGAAGAACTACATATAGCTCGTTAAAATTTGGTTTGCATGATTGGTTTCTCTAGAGTCTAGATATTTTCTTGTTAAGATGTTTGAACAACAAGGAGACAATGTAAAGTCTTATAATACTTACAATATGTTCATATTTAAGCTTTGCTGCACCATTTTATACTTGAGTTTGCTTCAAACAACCTTGCTAGCCTAGCCTTGTATTGAGAGGAATTCTTCTCATGCATCCAAATCCTTGAGCCAATAACTATGCCATTTGTGTCCACCATACCTACCTACTACATGGTATTTCTCTGCCATTCCAAAGTACATTACTTGAGTGCTACCTTTAAAATTCTATTCTTTGTCTTTGCAATATATAGCTCATGGGAAAAATAGCCTTAAAAACTATTGTGGTGAAGAATATGTACTTATGTGTCTTATTTTCTTAATAAGTTGCTTGTTGAGCGGTAAACATGCTTCTGGGGATGCCATCAACTTTCACCTTTGTTGAATATCATGTGAGTTGCTATGCATGTTCGTCTTGTCTGAAGTAAGGGCGATTTTCATGATCAAATGGTTTGAGTATGCATATTGTTAGAGAAGAACATTGGGCCGCTAACTAAAGCCATGATTCACGGTGGAAGTTTCAGTTTGGACAATTAATCCTCAATCTCTTATGAGAATTTTAACTGTTGTTGAATGCTTATGCATTAAAGAGGAGTCCATTATCTGTTGTCTATGTTGTCCCGGTATGGATGTCTAAGTTGAGAATAATCAAAAGCGAGAAATCCAATGCGAGCTTTCTCCTTAGACCTTTGTATAGGCGGCATAGAGGTACCCCTTTGTGACACTTGGTTGAAACATATGCTATGCAATGATAATCCATGTTAATCCAAGCTAATTAGGACAAGGTGCAAGCACTATTGGTATACTATGCATGAGGCTTGCAACTTATAGGATATCTTATACATAACACATATGCTTTATTACTACCGTTGACAAAATTGTTTCTATGTTTTTAAAATGAAAAGCTCTAGCACAAAAATAGTAATCCATGCTTCCCTCTGCGAAGGGCCATTCTTCTACTTTATTGTTGAGTCAGTTTACCTACTTCTTTCTATCCCAGAAGCAAACACTTGTGTAAACAGTGTGCATTGATTCTTACATGTTTACCTATTGCACTTGTTATATTACTTTATGTTGACAATTATCCATGAGATAAATATGTTGAAGTTGAAAGCAACCGCTGAAACTTATATCTTCCTTTGTGTTGCTTCAAAGCTTTCTACTAAGAATTTATTGCTTTATGGTTAACTCTTATGCAAGACTTATTGATGCTTGTCTTGAAAGTACTATTCATGAAAAGTCTTTGCTATATGATTCAGTTGTTTACTCATTGTCTTTACCATTGCTTTGAATCGCTGCATTCATCTCATATGCTTTACAATAGTATTGATCAAGATTATGATAGCATGCCACTTCAGAAATTATCCTTGTTATCGTTTACCTACTCGAGGGCGAGTAGGAACTAAGCTTGGGGATGCTTGATACGTCTCAAACGTATCTATAACTTCTTATGTTCCATGCTACTTTTATGATGATACTCACATGTTTTATACACATTATATGTCATATTTATGCATTTTCCGGAACTAACCTATTGACGAGATGCCGAAGTGCCGGTTTGTTTTCTGCTGTTTTTGGTTTCAGAAATCCTAGTAAGGAAATATTCTCGGAATTGGACGAAATCAACGCCCAGCATCTTATAATTCCACGAAGCTTCCAGAACACCGGAGAGGGGCCAGAGGAGAGCCACAGGCCCACCACACAAGGTGGCGGCGCGGCCCAGGGGGGCGCCCCTGTTGTCTGGCTGCCTCGTCAGCCTTCCGACTCCGACTCTTCGCCTATAAGAAGCCTCGTGACCTAAATCTTCGACACCAATAAGCCACGATACGAGAAAAGTTCCAGAGCCGCCGCCATCGCGAAGCCAAGATCTGGGGGACAGAAGTCTCTGTTCCGGCACGCCGCTGGGACGGGGAAGTGCCCCCGGAAGGCATCTCCATCGACACCACCGCCATTTTCATCGACGCTGCTGTCTCCTATGATGAGGAGGGAGTAGTTCTCCCCCGAGGCTAAGGGTTGTACCGTAGCTATGTGGTTCATCTCTCTCTCCCATGTGATCTTTATGTGATCATGAGCTTTGTGATCTAGTTGAATATCATCTATGTGCTACTCTAGTGATGTTATTAAAGTATTCTATTCCTCCTTCATGATGTAATGGTGACAGTGTGTGCATCATGTAGTACTTGGCGTAGGTTATGATTGTGATCTCTTGTAGATTATGGAGTTAACTATTACTATGATAGTATTGATGCGATCTATTCCCCCTTTCATAGCCTGATGGTGACAGTGTGTATGCTATGTTAGTACTCGGTATAATTGCAATGGTCTATCATGCACTCTAAGGTTATTTAAATATGAACATCGAATGTTGTGGAGCTTGTTAACTCCGGCATTGAGGTGCTCTTGTAGCCCTACACAATTAATGGTGTTTGTCATCCAACAAGAGAGTGTAGAGAAAGTAGTATTTGTTTATTCAGTTATGTGATCAATGTTGAGAGTGTCCATGTTATCACCAGAATTTGACCGGATCAGAGGTGGGCCGCGATTAAAGATGGGCTTGAAGAATATACCTGGAAGAAATACATGAATCGGCCTTGTATACAAAGTTTGGGCTAGTTTGCCCGTGTATCTGTAAATATAGTAGGATACGTGTCGGTTAGATAGAATTTAGCTCGTGCACGGTTGGGATTGTTCCCACGTTAGAAAGTCTGCGAACTATAAATATGTATCTAGGGTTTCTGGAATAAACAACAATCACATTCACCACAAACCAATCTAGGCGCATCGCCAACTCCCTTGTCTCGAGGGTTTCTTCCGGGTAAGCATCATGCTGCCTAGATCGCATCTTGCGATCTAGGCAGTACACGTTTATTAGCTGTTCATGCGTTGCTCGTGCTGAAGCCTTGTTGATGGCGAGCAACGTAGTTATCATAGACGTGTTAGGGTTAGCATTATTTCATCGTATCATATGCTTTCGTCCGTGCAACCCTTAGACGTCTAGCTGCCCTTACGCCTATCTTAGGTGTAAGGGCGGCACCCCGCTTGATCGTTATTTAGTAGATCCGATCCGTTATGATTGCTCGTTGTTCTTCATGGATTAGTTTAATATCTGCATAGTTAGGCCTTACAAACGGGTTGAAGGATCCAGTGGCACGTAGGGTGTAGTTTTCTAGCCCTAGACAGGATGTTCCGGGGATCAACTTTATGTTGGTTTTTAGGCCTTGTCTAGGGTCGGTTTATGATCACCGTGCGTGGCCGCTAGGCTCAATCACGCGTAGGATGTTCCGATTATGTGGTGAAAACCCTAAATCGTAGTAGGTCATTTTAGCTTTATTTCGATCAAGCAGGACCACCATGTGACCGTATACCTCATACGGATAATGGGTACAGGACAACCTGAGAGCCGATCGAGGCTCGTATTTAATGTTTACGTGTATGCCATGCAGGAAACTAGGCGAAGCAAATCCATCACCTTCCTGATCAGGTATAGGTCAGGTGGCACGCCCTTGCACCAGCATCGGACGTGCGTGCCGAGTCTTTGCGGGCCGTCGCTCGAGGGACCAGGGCCAGCCGCGAGTCTTGGAAGCCTCCCGGCTCTACTTGTGTTGCCCGTCGCTGCTCGCCGGTGGGTTTCGACCGCAACACATTCCGGCACGCCCGGTGGGACAATCTTCGACATCAACCGCATCGCCATCTACATCCGAGATGGCGGAAGGTACTCCGGTCACGTACGAAGATCCGACCGAGGAGCTCAAGAAGAAGTATGACGAGGTCAAAGCTATCCTCGAAGCCGACCTCATCGGCTCTTTCCGAAGAACCCGCTCACACGGCATCGGGTGGAAGGGTTCTCGCCTGAAGGCGCGCTCGATGGAGTGGACCTCTCTACCCCTTCAGAAGAACGCACCAGGTCTCTGCGTCAGGAGATTAATTTCATGGTAGCTCATTTGCTGCACCGCCATTCTGAGAGCCTGGTGAATACTTTGGAGCGTGTCGCCCTTCGGGTGATCCAGGAAATCATGAGCCAGCGGTATTCTCCGTCAGGACCAGCTCTGGGGACTCACCAAGCAGAGATACCACTCCAGTCCCGACCACCGCTGCCGTTCGCGTTGGCAGCACCAGAGGTGCCGAGTTCACCGGCATACGTCGTCTACAAGATCGGTGGTGACCCTAGTGATTACCAGTTCTTGTATGAGGCGCCTAAGGAGATCCCTCACGGATACACGTGCACATACGTGCCAGACTGCAGCAGCTGGGTACTCTCAAACCAGACTGCAACAGCAGGGACTTCTAGAACAGCAGGAGGAACTTCTGGAACAGATCTTGAGAAGCAAGCGTGGCTGGCTAAGTATGCCACTCCAGCGAATCTTCAGAATTCGACTCCTGTAGCCATCACCGCGGATCAGATCAGTACAATCTTGAGAGACCAGTTCGGCATGGTGCCGAAAAGGAGGGCAATCGGCTATTCCAAGCCGTACCCCAACGAGTACGATTTGATCCCACTACGACCCAAATATCGGCTCCCCGAATTCTCCAAGTTTAGTGGGTCAGATGGCTCCAGCTCAATCGAGCATGTGAGCCGATATTTGGCGCAGCTGGGCACGATCTCAGCATCAGATGAACTACGTGTGAGGTTCTTCGCACTATCCCTCACAGGATTGGCTTTTGGGTGGTACACATCGCTGCCACCAGACTCAATCCGGACTTGGAAGCAGTTGGAAGAACAGTTCCACCTGCAGTATCATTCAGAATCTTCCGAGCCTGGCATTGCCGATCTAGCACAAGTGCGACAGAAGCGCGGAGAAACGCTGTCAGAATACATCCAGCGCTTCAGGACTGTTAGGAACCGATGCTATTCGGCTCGTGTGACTGAAAAAGAAGCAGCCGAGTTGGCGGTGGTGGGTCTTGCATCACCGATCAAGGATGTGGCCTCCCAAGCAGAGTACCCCTCACTGGCGCATATGGTGGAGAAGCTGTCATTATATGAACAGCACCACCCAGAGGTGTACCAGGATAAATTCAAGCGTGCGGTGGTCCTGGTTGAGGCAGATGAAGATGAAAGCTCTGCGGGAGATCAAGAGGTAGCAGTGGCTGAATGGACTCGGGGGGCAAGCCCCGTGTTCTGCAAGTGGGTTAAGCCACAAGGTCCTCCAAGAGGGTTTGAATTCGACGTGACTAAAGCTGAGCAAATTTTCGACCTCTTACTTAAGGAGAAGCAGACTAAAGTTACCCGAAGGCCACAAAATCCCCACGGCACGAGAGCTGAACGGAAAGCCATACTGCAAGTGGCATAACACGTTCACCCATACCACCAACGACTGCAGGGTGTGGTGTCAGCAGATCCAAATGGCGATAGAACAAGGGCGGTTAATTTTTAGCCAGTACGCCATGAAAGTCGATACGCACCCCTTCCCCGCCGTTAACATGGTGGAATGCACTTACCCTGGGAGGTGCCAGCCAGGTTTCTCGTTCAGCATCAACATGGTAGGACCTGGACACCACTCTGGTAAGGACAGAGACGAGGGCAGCTGCTCTCATAACAAGGACAAAGAGGAAGCTCCACGCGATCGGCTCCGGCACGATGGCAAGCCCTACGTCACAGAGGGAGAAGTGAAGAATGTGCGATATCAGTGACCTCTCTCTGATCACCTCCTCAACAAATACGTGAGTCAATACGACCAACGCCGGCGATATGACAACGACGACGAAAGAGATCGCCTGGCTCGCAGAGTCGCCAGGAGAGACCGCCGGCATGATCGCGACGAGGAGAGATATGAGCGCCATGCCAAGGAGAAGTCAGGAGAATGATACGTCTCCAACGTATCGATAATTTCTTGTGTTCCATGCCACATTATTGATGTTATCTACATGTTTTATGCACACTTTATGTCATATTCGTGCATTTTCTGGAACTAACCTATTAACAAGATGCCGAAGTGTCAGTTCTGTTTTCTGCTGTTTTTGGTTTCAGAAATCCTAGTAACGAAATATTCTCGGAATCGGACGAAATCAACGCCAAAGTTCCTATTTTCATCGGAAGCATCCGGAACACACGAGAAGGACCGGAGGGGGGCCCGGGGCCACCAAACCCTAGGCCGGCGCGGCCGAGAGGGGGCCGCGCCGCCCTATGGTGTGGCCCCCCTGTCAGCCCTCCTGCGCCGCCTCTTCGCCTATATAAAGCCCCTGGATCGGAAAACCCGAAACCAATTGACGAAACTCCGGAAAAGTTACCGTGGCGCCGCCGCCATCGCGAAACTCCAATTCGGGGACAGAACTCTGTTCCGGCACCCTCGCCGGAGCGGGGAAGTGCCCCGGAAGGCTTCTCCATCGACACCGCTGCCATCTCCATCGCCACCGCTGCCATCTCCACCGCCATCTTCATCACCGCTGCTGCTCCCATGAGGAGGGAGTAGTTCTCCACCGAGGCTCGGGGCTGTACCGGTAGCTATGTGGTTCATCTCTCTCCTATGTAGTTCAATACAATAATCTCATGAGCTGCCCTACATGATTGAGATTCATATGATGATGCTTGTAATCTAGATGTCATTATGCTAGTCAAGTGGGTTTTACTTATGTGATCTCCGGAGACTCCTCGTCCCACGTGTGTAAAGGTGACAGTGTGTGCACCGTGTGGGTCTCTTAGGCTAGATTTCACAGAATACTTACTCATTGAATGGTATAGTGAGGTGTTTATTTATATCTCTTTATGATTGCAGCATGTTGTATCACAATTTATCCATGTGCTACTCTAGTGATTTGTTATTAAAGTAGTTTATTCCTCCTGCATGTGTGCAAAGGTGACAGTGCGTGCACCGTGTTAGTACTTGGTTTATGCTATGATCATGATCTCTTGTAGATTATGGAGTTAACTATTGCTATGATAATATTGATGTGATCTATTCCTCCTACATATGCATGAAGGTGACGAGTGTGCATGCTATGCTAGTACTTGGTTTAGTAGCGTTGATCTATCTTACACTAAAGGTTACTTAAACATGAGCATTATTGTGGAGCTTGTTAACTCCGGCATTGAGGGTTCGTGTAATCCTACGCAATGTGTTCATCATCCAACAAAAGTGTAGAGTATGCATTTATCTGTTCTGTTATGTGATCGATGTTGAGAGTGTCCACTAGTGAAAGTGTAATCCCTAGGCCTTGTTCCTAAATACTGCTGAGTTACTACTGCTTGTTTACTACTGCTTGTTTACTACTGCTGCGTTACTACTGCTGCAATACCACCACCATCAACTACACGCCAAGCACTTTTCTGGCACCGTTGCTACTGCTCATACTTATTTATACCACCTGTATTTCACTATCTCTTCGCCGAACTAGTGCACCTATTTGGTGTGTTGGGGACACAAGAGACTTCTTGCTTTGTGGTTGCGGGGTTGCATGAGAGGGATATCTTTGACCTCTTCCTCCCCGAGTTCGATAAACCTTGGGTATCCACTTAAGGGAAACTTGCTGCTGTTCTACAAACCTCTGCACTTGGAGGCCCAACACCGTCTACGGAAAGGAGGGGGAACGTAGACATCAAGCACTTTTACGGCGCCGTTGCCGGGGAGGAAAGGTAAAAGGCTCTCATACTACGGTCCCAGGTAAAGTATTTTTCCGGCGCCGTCGTGTGTGTGCTCAAAGCTATTTCCTTTAGATCCTGCAATTGCATCTTGTTGTTTCTTGTTTACACTAGTTTGGCATAATGTACAAGAGTGAGCTTCTTATTCTATTTCCTGATTTAAAACATGGATTGTTTGATGCGAAAATTAAAAAACCTATGAAATCTTCTTTGCATGCTTGGTAGTAATATTAGTATGAACGCTTTGAACACCATTGTTGACAATGATATAGAAAGTTCTAAGCTTGGGGAAGCTGGTTTTCATGATATTTTTAGTCCCCCAAGCATTGAGGAGAAAATTTTCTTTGATGATACTTTGCCTCCTATTTCTGATGATGATAATGATAGTGGTCTTTTTGTGCCACTTACTGCTGAGAGTAAATTTTTTTGTGATTATACTATGCCTCCTACACTTGATGAGAATAATAATGATAGCTACTTTGTTGAATTTGCTCCCACTACAACTAATAAAATTGATTATGCTTATGTGGAGAGTAATAATTTTATGCATGAGACTCATGATAAGAATGCTTTATGTGATAGTTATATTGTTGAGTTTGCTCATGATGCTACTGAAAGTTATTATGAGAGAGGAAAATATGGTTGTAGAAATTTTCATGTTACTAAAATGCCTCTCTATGTGCTGAAATTTTTGATGCTACACTTGTTTTATCTTCCTATGCTTGTTACTTTGCTCTTCATGAACTTGTTTATTTACAAGATTCCTATGCATAGGAAGCATGTTAGACTTAAATGTGTTTTGAATTTGCCTCTTGATGCTCTCTTTTGCTTCACATACTATCTTTTGCGAGTGCATCATTAAAACTGCTGAGCCCATCTTAATGGCTAAAAAGAAAGAACTTCTTGGGAGATAACCCAAGTGTTATTTTGCTACAGTACTTTGTTTTTATTTTGTGTCTTGGAAGTTGTTTACTACTGTAGCAACCTCTCCTTATCTTAGTTTTGTGTTTTGTTGTGCCAAGTAAAGCCGTTGATAGAAAAGTAAGTACTAGATTTGGATTACTGCGCAGTTCCAGATTTCTTTGCTGTCACGAATCTGAGCCCACTGCCCTGCAGGAAGCTCAGAAAATTATGCCAATTTACGAGCATGATCCTCAGATATGTACGCAACTTTCATTCAATTTGAGCATTTTCGTTTGAGCAGGTCTGGTGGCCTAATAAAATCCATCTTTACGGACTGTTCTGTTTTGACAGATTCTGCCTTTTATTTCGCATTGCCTCTTTTGCTATGTTGGATGAATTTCTTTGATCCATTAATGTCCAGTAGCTTTATGCAATGTCCAGAAGTGTTAAGAATGATTGTGTCACCTCTGAACATGTGAATTTTTATTGTCCACTAACCCTCTAACGAGTTGTTTCGAGTTTGGTGTGGAGGAAGTTTTCAAGGGTCAAGAGAGGAGGATGATATACTATGATCAAGGAGAGTGAAAGCTCTAAGCTTGGGGATGCACCCGGTGGTTCACCCCTGCATATATCAAGAAGACTCAAGCGTCTAAGCTTGGGGATGCCCAAGGCATCCCCTTCTTTATCGACAACATTATCAGGTTCCTCCCCTGAAACTATATTTTTATTCCATCACATCTTATGTGCTTTTTCTTGGAGCGTCGGTTTGTTTTTGTCTTTTGTTTTGTTGGAATAAATTGGATTACATCATGCTTGTGTGGGAGAGAGACACGCTCCGCTGGTTCGTATGAACACATGTGTTCTTAGCTCATAATATTCATGGCGAAGTTTCCTCTTCGTTAAATTGTTATATGGTTGAAATTGGAAAATGATACATGTAGTAATTGCTATAAATGTCTTGGGTAATGTGATACTTGGCAATTGTTGTGCTCATGTTTAAGCTCTTGCATCATATGCTTTGCACCCATTAATGAAGAAATACATAGAGCATGCTAAAATTTGGTTTGCATAATTGGTCTCTCTAAGGTCTAGATAATTTCTAGTAAGGTGTTTGAACAACAAGGAAGACGATGTATAGTCTTATAATACTTGTAATATGTCTTTTATGTGAGTTTTGCTGTACTAGTTCATCCTTGTGTTTGCCTCAAACAACCTTGCTAGCCTAAACCTTGTATCGAGAGGGAATACTTCTCATGCATCCAAATACTTGAGCCAACACTATGCCATTTGTGTCCACCATACCTACCTACTACATGGTATTTCTCCGCCATTCCAAAGTAAATTGCTTGAGTGCTACCTTTAAACAATTCAAAATTTATTACCTCTTATTTGTGTCAATGTTTTATAGCTCATGAGGAAGTATGTGGTGTTTATCTTTCAATCTTGTTGGGCAACTTTCACCAATGGACTAGTGGCTTCATCCGCTTATCCAATAATTTTGCAAAAAGAGCTGGCAATGGGATTCCCAGTCCCAAATTAACAAACTAAAAATAGACACTCCTCCATGGTATGTGATTGTTGGACGGCACCCGAAGGATTCGGTTAGCCATGGCTTGTGTAAGCAAAGGTTGGGAGGAGTGTCATCATAATAAAACTAAAATAAAAAGGTACTCCTTCATGGTATGAGATTGTTGGCAGGCACCAGAGGATTCGGTTAGCCATGGTTTGTGAAAGAAAGGTTGGAAGGAGTGCCATCCAAAAATAAAATAAAATGGGAGCCGCTCTTTGAAGGTTTGTCTGGCAAGGGGGTTAGAGTACCCGCTACCATTCGTTGACAACAACATACACCTCTCAAAACTTTATTTTTATGCTCTCTTTATGTTTTCAAAATCAAAGCTCTAGCACAAATATAGCAATCGATGCTTTCCTCTTTGAAGGACCATTCTTTTACTTTTATTGTTGAGTCAGTTCACCTATCTCTCTCCACCTCAAGAAGCAAACACTTGTGTGAACTGTGCATTGATTCTTACATACTTGCTTATTGCATTTGTTATATTGCTTTGCATTGACAATTATCCATGAGATATACATGTTATAAGTTGAAAGCAACCGCTGAAACTTAATCTTCTTTTGTGTTGCTTCAATGCCTTTACTTTGAATTATTGCTTTATGAGTTAACTCTTATGCAAGACTTATTGATGCTTGTCTTGAAGTGCTATTCATGAAAAGTCTTTGCTATATGATTCACTTGTTTACTCATGTCATATCCATTGTTTTGATCGCTGCATTCACTACATATGCTGTACAAATAGTATGATCAAGTTTATGATGGCATGTCACTCCAGAAATTATCTTTGTTATCGTTTTACCTGCTCGGGACGAGCGAGAACTAAGCTTGGGGATGCTGATACGTCTCCAACGTATCGATAATTTCTTGTGTTCCATGCCACATTATTGATGTTATCTACATGTTTTATGCACACTTTATGTCATATTCGTGCATTTTACTGGAACTAACCTATTAACAAGATGCCGAAGTGTCGGTTCCTGTTTTCTGCTGTTTTTGGTTTCAGAAATCCTAGTAACGAAATATTCTCGGAATCGGACGAAATCAACGCCAAAGTTCCTATTTTCATCGGAAGCATCCAGAACACACGAGAAGGACCAGAGGGGGGGCCCAGGGCCACCAAACCCTAGGCTGGCGCGGCCAGAGGGGGGGCCGCGCCGCCCTATGGTGTGGCCCCCCTGTCAGCCCTCCTGCGCCGCCTCTTCGCCTATATAAAGCCCCTGGATCAGAAAACCCGAAACCAATTGACGAAACTCCAGAAAAGTTACTGTGGCGCCGCCGCCATCGCGAAACTCCAATTCGGGGGACAGAACTCTGTTCCGGCACCCTGCCGGAGCGGGGAAGTGCCCCCGGAAGGCTTCTCCATCGACACCGCTGCCATCTCCATCGCCACCGCTGCCATCTCCACCGCCATCTTCATCACCGCTGTCTGCTCCCATGAGGAGGGAGTAGTTCTCCACCGAGGCTCGGGGCTGTACCGGTAGCTATGTGGTTCATCTCTCTCCTATGTAGTTCAATACAATAATCTCATGAGCTGCCCTACATGATTGAGATTCATATGATGATGCTTGTAATCTAGATGTCATTATGCTAGTCAAGTGGGTTTTACTTATGTGATCTCCGGAGACTCCTCGTCCCACGTGTGTAAAGGTGACGGTGTGTGCACCGTGTGGGTCTCTTAGGCTAGATTTCACGAGAATACTTACTCATTGAATGGTATAGTGAGGTGTTTATTTATATCTCTTTATGATTGCAGCATGTTGTATCACAATTTATCCATGTGCTACTCTAGTGATTTGTTATTAAAGTAGTTTATTCCTCCTGCATGTGTGCAAAGGTGACGAGTGCGTGCACCGTGTTAGTACTTGGTTTATGCTATGATCATGATCTCTTGTAGATTATGGAGTTAACTATTGCTATGATAATATTGATGTGATCTATTCCTCCTACATATGCATGAAGGTGACGAGTGTGCATGCTATGCTAGTACTTGGTTTAGTAGCGTTGATCTATCTTACACTAAAGGTTACTTAAACATGAGCATTATTGTGGAGCTTGTTAACTCCGGCATTGAGGGTTCGTGTAATCCTACGCAATGTGTTCATCATCCAACAAAAGTGTAGAGTATGCATTTATCTGTTCGTTATGTGATCGATGTTGAGAGTGTCCACTAGTGAAAGTGTAATCCCTAGGCCTTGTTCCTAAATACTCGCTGAGTTACTACTCGCTTGTTTACTACTGCTTGTTTACTACTTCGCTGCGTTACTACTGCTGCAATACCACCACCATCAACTACACGCCAAGCACTTTTACGGCACCGTTGCTACTGCTCATACTTATTTATACCACCTGTATTTCACTATCTCTTCGCCGAACTAGTGCACCTATTTGGTGTGTTGGGGACACAAGAGACTTCTTGCTTTGTGGTTGCAGGGTTGCATGAGAGGGATATCTTTGACCTCTTCCTCCCTGAGTTCGATAAACCTTGGGTATCCACTTAAGGGAAACTTGCTGCTGTTCTACAAACCTCTGCACTTGGAGGCCCAACACTGTCTACAGGAAAGGAGGGGGAACGTAGACATCAGAGAACAAGACGACATGGATAGGCACTGGGACTGTCCCTTCTTCAGACATTGTTGGGATTCAGGAATGAGCCGATTACCTACAATCGGCAACTGCCCAGAATGCAAAGAGAAGAAGAAGGGCGCAGGAGACGTGTCAGTATTCAAACGTCTAGGGCCGCTCCCATCTCGGAACAAGTACGCCGAGTACTCTCGGGTGGAAGATCTCGAGGAGTTAGAAGACGACGATGAAGAAGAAGAAGATAAGTACCACCGGCCAAGGTGGTGCCCTGATGGACTCAGCCGTTCCCAAAAGCGTAGGGTTCAGCGGCTACGTGGTTTGGAGGAAGCTGAAAGGTTATACCTGCATACGTTAAGGAAGGCGCGGCCTGATCTGGCCGCGAAAATTCAGCGAACTCTGGACGAAGAAGGTCGGCCACAAAAGAAGGAGTGGCGTCCCAAACAAAGGAAAGCCGATGACGAGACATCGGCTGGCACAAACATGGTGTTCATCCTTCCAGGGGAGTTTTGTGCTCTTGGATTGGACGAAACACTTGTGGCAAGCAAGACCAAGATATGAACCTTCATTGAGCAATTCAATCAACATGGAGGCCGATTCCAGCAATCGGCCAAAATTATCCTCACCATACGTTCTGCCCGTGTTCAACATCGATCTAACGGGCGGCGGACAGCGGGGGTACAGGTTTACGTCGGCTGACGAGCTGGAAGAAGTCAACGTTGATCCTGACGGTGCCGATGTTCAAGTACAGTACCTTTGGCTAACTACAGAGCCGATATCTGCAGTTACCTGACAGATTCGGTTCGGGGGGCATCTAATCAGATGAACATGTGCGATACATGTGAAGTGAAATAGTGGGGGCCGATAGAAAAATCGGCCAGTAAAAAAAACAAATGTACATACAAAGCACAGCCGATGTACAACCATCGACTCTAGAATAAAAAGCCGATGCACAACCATCGACTCTAGAATTACAAGCACAAACTGCCACAGGCGCAGGCCCTACTGAAGGAGAGTTTCTAAGGCGTGGAGTACACCAGCTCGGACGTGATCCACCTCTGTGATCTCGGCCTTGTCGTCATCATCCTTGCCAACTGGCCAGAGCTTTAACTGCAGCGTCACTGGGACGTGAGGCTGGATTTCTTCAAGAGTGTTCTTCACCTCCTCATGGTTTTCAACTAATATCTCAATGGGTGAAGAAAGCAGAGCTTTGAGGCATTGGAGTTGGTCAGCAATGACACCGGGGCTCGGTTCATCACGTGCTGCGGAGTGGTCCGGCTCGGTAGATTGAGGGTCGAACGACAGCAAGCCTGAGAAATCACAGCCCTGACAAACAATAAAAAGCAGCATAAGTCTGCATATCAGGGTAAGGGCAAGCCCAACGAAGGGGGTATACCTCTCCGATGACCATGGGAACAGCCGATGACGAAGTAATCGGCTGTGGCGTCTCTGCCTGGGGTTTGGCCAAGGTGGCAACTTGGTCGATGTCACCTTCAGAGGTTGTTATCTCCAGAGTTTTGGAGGGCATCAGAACTTCCTCGACATCCCCACTGGAAGTTTCATCAGGCTGCAAAAAAGATGGTGAGCTGATCTGGGCAGCAAAGCACAAGAACTAAGCTAGGAGGAATTGGAGAGCCGTTACATTTAAAGCTTCTTGGTTCGAGGAAGGGGTTTGCTGATCCTTCTGAGCCCTCTTGGTGCATTGACTCTTGGTGCGTAAGCCTCCTTGCCCTGTTTTGATGGAGCTTGAAGGGCAGCAGGTTCAGGGGCTGACCTTTTCTTGGGAGCCGATGGTGGCACATCTGGCTGTTTTTGCGTGGTAGTGTCCTCAGAGGTGCCCGAGCTTGGGCCTCGTCGGCTGGACTGCGTCTCCTCGCTGGTATTGTCTTTAGCAGAGGTCTGCAAGAGCAGGGATATAAGCATATGATCGCCTAGATTAATGGACACTGACATGCTATAAAAGCCTAGAAGGATGAGTGGAACGAGATGGGGTATAGAACAGCCTACATATAAGCTTCTGGAGCTGGAGCAGGGTTTTTACCCTTCAAAGTTTTCCTGTCAGCTACTTTTCTCGCTGCTGTTCTCGCCCTGACTGAGGCTCGGGGGGCAGCTGACCCAGAAGAATCTTTTGGGAGCCGATTTTATTGGAATCGGCTGGCTCTGCATCACAACCTTTTTAAAAGGTGGTGAGTTCTTGCAGAAGAGGACCACTGGAGCTGGTGGGAGGAATTTGAAGGGGGATCTATCATCATTGACATGCTCTGGGCCATCCTGTTGCTGCAAAGAAATAGAGCAGGGTTACAACGTGTCACTGGAAACTATCGTGAGGAGATTTGCGAGCAAGTGGCACCTGTTCTACAGAAGTATCAGCTTCAGCGTTAAGTTGTTTCAGCAACGGTCCTAGGGCTCTCCTGAAGGCATGGATTTTCCACATTGTCCACCAGATCTCAAAGTCATCAGTCGAAGAGATGAAGGATAGATTGTGAAAGACCGATGCGTTGCCATCGGCTCATTAAGCATTGATCAAGGTGACAATCGGCATGATCAGTATGAGGGGAATCGGCTAAATTAGCATAAGGGAATCGGCAAAATCAAATCAAAAGGAATTTTTCATTGATAGCCAGATTTCTTACATAAAGAGCTGATTGCTCTCAAAAGGAAGTACCAGGGGATACATTGCCCCATCTACTACTACTGATCCTAGGCTAAGGGTCCTATCTATGGGCCGTCGCTGCCCTCGTCGTCGCCGTCGTCGCCGCTGTCGGCGCTACTCCCGGCCGGCTCGTCGTCGCTGTTGCAGCGGCCGCTGACAGGGCCTTCGTTGTCCTCGTCCTCCTCGTCAGCGTCGTCGTCGCTGTCGAAGTCGCTGAGGTTCCCTGGCTAGGGGCAGAAGCGCTTGGCCGGCGGCTCATCGGAGGAGGTATCCTCCTCCTCCTCCTCCTCCTCCTCCTCGAAGGAGGTGAAGTCGTCCCAGGAGAAACGATCGTCATCGCTCTCCTCCTCCGTTTCCCCGTCGGCAAGGAAGCGGAGGTCACTTTCCCCGTCGGTCGAGGACTTGTCGTCCTCAGACCGGACGGAGAAGTCGTGACTGGACTCGTCCCCGTCCTCTATGGCGTGGTGAATGTTGGCCTCGTGGGCCTCCTCCGGGTCCCACTCCGGCGTCGGCTCGCGGGAGGGGGAGGGCAGGGAGGAAAGACCCGATGAGGCGAAGGAGGAAGAAGACATGGTGGCAGAGGAGGGATTTTGGAGTGCTAATGCGAAGGGGATGAAGAGGTGAAACTGCAGGATGCGGTTAAAATAGAGGTGATATAGTGGAGATGATTCAATGCTGCAGCGGTTCCCGAGGATGTGGTGCCAAAACCGTCAAATCATACGGAGAAGTTGAGAAGGCAAGGTATCATGATGAAGGGATACCGTGGCGGTTCTGCTCTGCTACGACATGACCCGACGGAGAGAAAAAGCAGGATGATTTTGGAATTGTCATTTCCAAAACCAGGGGGGCATGTGTTATCACCAGAATTTGACCGGATCAGAGGTGGGCCGCGATTAAAGATGGGCTTGAAGAATATACCTGGAAGAAATACATGAATCGGCCTTGTATACAAAGTTTGGGCTAGTTTGCCCGTGTATCCGTAAATATAGTAGGATACGTGTCGGTTAGATAGAATTTAGCTCGTGCACGGTTGGGATTGTTCCCACGTTAGAAAGTCTACGGACTATAAATATGTATCTAGGGTTTCTGGAATAAACAACAATCACGTTCACCACAAAACCAATCTAGGCGCATCGCCAACTCCCTTGTCTCGAGGGTTTCTTCCGGGTAAGCATCATGCTGCCTAGATCGCATCTTGCGATCTAGGCAGTACACGTTTATTCGCTGTTCATGCGTTTCTCGTGCTGAAGCCTTGTTGATGGCGAGCAACGTAGTTATCATAGACGTGTTAGGGTTAGCATTATTTCATTGTATCATATGCTTTCGTCCGTGCAATCCTTAGACGTCTAGCCGCCCTTACGCCTATCTTAGGTGTAAGGGCGGCACCCCGCTTGATCGTTATTTAGTAGATCCAATCCGTTATGATTGCTCCTTGTTCTTCAAGGATTAGTTTAATATCTGCATAGTTAGGCCTTACAAACGGGTTGAAGGATCCAGTGGCACGTAGGGTGTAGTTTGCTAGCCCTAGACATGATATTCCGGGAATCAACTTTATGTTGGTTTTTAGGCCTTGTCTAGGGTCGGTTTATGATCACCGTGCGTGGCCGCCAGGCTCAATCACGCGTAGGATGTTCCGATTATGTGGTGAAAACCCTAAATCGTAGTAGGTCGTTTTAGCTTTATTTCGATCAAGCAGGACCACCATGTGACCGTATACCTCATACGGATAATGGGTGAATCGGCTCATTGAGCCGATTCACAGGACAACCTGAGAGCCGATCGAGGCTCGTATTTAATGTTTACGTGTATGCCATGCAGGAAACTAAGCGAAGCAAATCCGTCACCTTCCTGATCAGGTATAGGTCAGGTGGCACGCCCTTGCACCAGCATCGGACGTGCGTGCCGAGTCTTTGCGGGCCGTCGCTCGAGGGACCAGGGCCAGCCGCAGTCTTGGAAGCCTCCCGGCTCTACTGTGTTGCCCGTCGCTGCTCGCCGGTGGGTTTCTGACCGCAACAGTCCACTAGTGAAAGTATGATCCCTAGGCCTTGTTTACACCACAGAGAATTGCCTCCCACGCCAGCAAGCTATTTTCTGGCGCCGTTACTACTGCTCATATTCATTCATACCACTTGTATTTCACTATCTCTTCGCCGAACTAGTGCACCTATACATCTAACAAGTGTATTAGGTGTGTTGGGGACACAAGCGACTTCTTGTATCGTGATTGCAGGGTTGCTTGAGAGGGATATCTTTGTCCTCTACCTCCCTGAGTTCGATAAACCTTGGGTGATTCACTTAAGGGAAACTTGCTGCTGTTCTACAAACCTCTGCTCTTGGCGGCCCAACACTGCCTACAGGAAAAGAAGTGTGAGTAGACATCAGATACCCGCCTGAAAGTAACGCTCATGGCTCTGGAGATGAAGGTAAAGCACAAAATGACGGACACATCCTTCAACGAGAACATATCATTCTGGCACGAACGTCTTCCCAAAGGTAACACGTGTCCGACTAGTATCGAGGAGGCCAAGAAAATCGTGTGTCCTCTGGATTTACCGCATGTGAAATACCATGTGTGCTTGAACGATTGCATCATTTATCGGAACGAGCACGCGGAGTCTACCATATGTCCGGAGTGCGGCGTCAGTCGGTACAAGAAGGGGAAGAAATCTCCTCGGAAGGTGGTGTGGTACTTTCCGATCACTCCTCGTCTGCAGCGGTATTTCGCGGATCCTAAGCAAGCAAAGCTAATGCGCTGGCACGCGGAGATGGGGAAGGGAGAAGATGACGCAGATGATCCGGACAAAAAGAAAAAGGACAGGATGTTGAGACACCCTTCGGATGCTAGCCAGTGGAATGCGTTGAACCTCGAGTACCCAGAATTTGGGGACGATCCTAGGAACATAAGGCTGGGCGCGAGCACCGATGGAGTCAATCCGTTTGGCAGCCGAGCAGCACGCATAGCACCTGGCCCGTGTTTGTGTGGATGTACAAGCTCCCCCGGTTGTGCATGAAGAGGAAGTACATTCAAATGAGTATGCTAATTGAAGGGCCGAAACAACCAGGGAACGACATCAATCCGTATATGGGGCTTCGAAAGAGGAGCTAGCCACGCTATGGGACACGCCTGCCAATACGTGGGACGCCGCCGCGGAAGAATATTTCCCTATGAGAGCCGCACTGCTCACGACGGTGCACGACTTTCTCGGTTACGGATATGTAGTGGGGCAGGTGGTCCACGGATTCAATGCATGCGTTAGGTGCATGGACGACACAACATACCGCCAGCTAGATAGAGATCCCGGGTCCTCGAAAACGGTGTTCATGGGACATCGAAGGTGGCTTCGCGAGGACGACCCATGGAGGAAACGCAAGGATCTGTTCGATGGTCAAGACGAACCACGAAGACGGCCACGTACGAGAAGCGGCGAGAAAATAGACGAGCTATTGAAAAATTGGAAAGAGTGCCCACCGCCGGGAAAGAAGCGAAAGGCGCCGGAGCCGCTGCTTAAGGTATGGAAGACGAAGTCTGTTTTCTGGGACTTGCCGTACTGGAAGATCCTCCGTGTGCCTCACAACCTTGATGTCATGCACATCACGAAGAACGTGTTCGGGAGTCTGCTTAATACCCTCCTAAACATGCCAGAGATGACCAAAGATGGGCCGAAAGCAAGGTACGACTTGCAATCAATTGGGATCAGGGAGGAGCTTCACGCGGGACACCCTAATGATGATGATGATGATGATGATGATGACGATGACGATGATGATGATGAGGCCGAGGACACGCAAATTCGTCGCAAGGGGAAAAAGGCCAAAAAGATCGAATATTACTGCCCCCGCGTGCTTCACTCTAAGTCAGAAGGAGATCGAGCAGTTTTTCGACTGTCTCCTAGGAGTAAAACTTCCTTACGGTTACGCGGGGAAGATAAGCAGGTACCTAGACAAAGCGAAGCAGAGGTTCAGCGGGATGAAGTCTCACGACTCGTCACGTGCCGATGACGCGGATACTTCCGAGTTGCAATCCGTGGGATCATGGACGCGCACGTCCGTGAAACGCTTTTTGGCCTATGCAACTTTTTCGACGTCATCTCTCGGAAGTCTGTTGGCGTGAGGCAACTTAGAAGACATGAAGAGCGATTATCAGAACTCCGGGGTAACGATGGAGTCCTACACCGGTGACATCAAGCAGAGATACTACGGAAAGATCGAGGAGATCTGGGAGCTGAGCTACGCCGGAGAGAATGTGCCGATGTTCCGTGTCAGGTGGGCCAAGAACGTCGTAAAAGAAGACCGACATTTCACCACCATGGTTATACCCGAAGCCAAATCCAAGACAGCGGGCGCAAAGGTCACCGCGAAATATGAGCCATGGGTACTAGCTTCCCAAGTGGACCAATGCTTCTTCATTACCGACCCGCAAAAGCGCAGCCGTGTTGTCGTGAGGAGAGGCAAAAGGAGCATCATCGGAATGGATGGAGCCGCCAACGAGCTAGACTTTGACCGAGTACGGCGATCCGAAGATGGAAGATGACGACGACGATGATGAAGAACCATACACAACAAGAAGAAGCAGGACCACCCTACCTAAAGGCCGTCCATTCAAGAGAAGAAGTCTAGGAGTTCCGGGGCTAAATTATTCAACCGTGAGAAAGAAGGGCAAGAAGATTGTGAAAAGATAATTATGTATCATTTTCTTGTATGAATAATGGATGTCATATTGTTAATCTACACATTGTACCAATCAAAATAGACATATAATTTATATTTTTGGATATTTTCTAGATTCTATAGTATTTTAAATATTCTACATAATTATAATTATTTATGCCTTTTATTTTGGTGTATTATGCTATTTTGGATGTTCAGTATAGTGTTAAATCAATTTAAAAAGAAAAGGAAAAAAATTGGGGCCGCTAGGGTTCGAACCTGGCCGGCAGGGGTTTGGCACAAACCAACCAAGGACAGAGCCAGTGCGGTACTAAGCGGGATTTGTCAATCCCCCCCGCGTTACTCTTTTGACCCAGACATAAAGAGGCAGTGGCGCACCCCTAGAGGTGCGCCATTGCTAAGCCTCATAGTGGCGCACCCCGAGAGGTACGCTATTGCTAAGGCATCAGGGGACTTAGTGAAATTTCCCCTTCTTCCCCGTCCCGACCAGATCCCACCCCTCCCCTGAGCGACGCCACCTCCCCTTCTGCCTCGCGACGCCACCGCCCCTTGATTTTCCTCGCGGCGCCACCCCTCCCGTGAGCGACGCCACCCATCCTCTCACGCAAGCGACCATAGACCCCGGCGGCCAGATCCCCTCAACCTCGATCCCCCTCCTCCCACCGGTGGCCTCTCCGCCTCAATTTACCGTCGGCGACCGCCTCTCCCACCTCGTCTGCGACCTCGTCCTTGACCTCGCCGCGGAGGAGCAGCACCTCGTCCCCGACCTCGCCGCGGAGGAGCAGAACCTCGTCCCCGACCTCGCCGTGGAGGAGCAGCACGCCACGCACGCGTCGTGGAGCAGCAGCTGGAGAAGCACGCCGCACCGCCCTCGACCGTTGACGCCGTTGCCGCATCCTTCCAAGGTAGGCAGTGCCGCTGATGCCCCTCCTCCTCTTGCTGCTCGGTGTTAACTACTTCCTGCTGCTCCCCCTCCTCTGTAATTGCTCAAGTACTCTGCTGTTCAACCATGTTCCTTCACTTACAATGAATTTATAATATGCACACTACTAATAATTTTGCAGTAGTATTCAAATAAATCCTAATTCAACTAAACTTCAAGTTAATTCAACTTAAAGATGCTTGCCCTTGCAGTACTTTTTGCTTGCTTGCTTGATGTTGTTGGTAGCTTGCTGCTGCTACTAGCTACTGCATGCTCGAGCTGCTGCAAGAAAGAAGAAAGCAAAAATACTGAAGATAAGAAAAAATTAAACAATATGGTACACATGTAGTGTTGCTGCTATGTGCTTGCTAGCTTGCTACTGCTAGTGTATCCATCTACCAACATCTACTGCATATAATTTAGATGCTAAAAATTTCCTAGTCAGAGAGCGAAAGAAAAGGTTTCTAATTTCCTTTTATAAGATGTTGCCTTGGATGATAGCTTGAGCCAAATGCTGGAACCAAATGTCAATATTGTTAATTAAATAAAAATAGATGAAAAATCACACCAAATGCCAGTGATGCTGCTTGAAAGGCTACTTGCTGGTGCTTGCTCCTGGATGAAAGCTTGATGTTCTTGCTGCATATTTGTATCATTTAGTTCATTGAGCCCATCCTCTATTTTGATGTAACAAGTGTACAATTTTTTTAGTTGCTACGTTGCTTGCTGCTGCTATGTGCTTGCTACGTTTCTTGTTGCTGCTATGTGCTTGCTAGGTTGCTTGCTGCTGCTGCGAGGTTGTTAGTTTATTGTTAGTTGCTAGGTACTTGGAATAACACCAAATGCATATAATTTGGGACCAGAGTGAATTTATATCTAGGATGTGTTTTTTCCATGCAGTTCTCTGTTAATTAGGTACTAGCTACTAGCTAATGTTCTCTAAAAATTTGGAAATGTTCTCAGTTGAAATGGAAATTTGGAAATGTTATCCCTTGACAGTAGGTTTAGTTGTTTGAAAATTTGGTTCATACGCACTAATTTAGTTCTAACTGTTGTTGCTCACAGTGTTCATTTTGATGTTTACAGCACTAGTTGTAGCAGCACCTGACCGCCAGGCGCACCTTGGAGCAGCAGCTGGAGAAGCACGCCGTGCCGCCCTCGACCGCTGACGCTGCCACAGAGTACCGCCGCCGCACTTGCAGACAGGTAGCCCCCGATGCCCCTCCTCCTCTAGTGTTGTTGCTTGCTGGTGCTACCTAGGCTGTTGCTACGTAGCTCTTTTATTTTTAGAGGTGAGGTGCTGCTAGGTGCATGTGCTAGGTAGCTCTTTATTTTTAGAGTTCAAAGCTTACTGAATTTTTTTATTTTGAACATTTGCAAGGCTGATACTTGGAGCAGGAGCAGGAGAAGCACGCCGCGCCGCCCTCGACTGCTAACGCCGCTGCAGAAGACCTCACTTCTCGACCCGGAGCAACACCTCACCTCTCGGACACTCCCCGCGACTCACGGTGAACAACACCTCACCTCTCCTGCTTGCTGGTGCTATCTGCTAGTGCTGCTGGTGCTTGCTGCTGGTGCTTGCTGGTGCTTGCTTGATGGCTGGAGCGTCGTCGTTTGTTATTGCTGCTGGTGGTAAGTGCTGCTGTGCTAGCTTGGTGCTGCTAGCTATTGCATGCTTGTTGCTGTGCTAGCTTGCTGATGCTAGCTGCTGGTAAGTGCTGGTGTGCTGCTGGCTGGTGCTGCTGGCTGGTGTGCTGCTGGCTGGCTGGTGCTGCTGGCTGATGTTGCTGCTGCTGGCTGGTGTTGCTGCTAGTCATGTCTTGGTGCTGCTAGCTGCTGCTGCTGTGATGTGATTCCCCTGTCGTGCACCTATGGTGTATTTTTGTGTCATATTCTTGTGCAGGGATCGACTGAGTTGCCCATTATCGCCGAAATGTTGATTCATTTCCGTTTCGGCGAAAATGGGGCACTCATATGTACATAAATTAGCATAGGTCATGCCCAATTTTTCCGTGAAATCTTGCGCTAACTTTATGCATTTTTTCCTACTTAGTTCTAACATGGCCGACAACGATGAGGCCGGCGGCAGCGGCAGCAAGCCATTCTAGATGATAACCGATGAAGTGGAGACGATGGAGCCACAACCTCGCCGCGACAACGGCGAGGATGATGGCACCGATCCAGACTACCGAGCGGATGATGCCGCCGAGGATGAAACCGCTGACGATGGTGCCGCCGAGGATGAAACCACGGATGGCGGCGAACACATGGACGACGGTGAACACACGGACGGCGGCGAGCCGAAGAAGCAACGGAGGGAGCGTCGCCCGAATGTGCTCAGCACCGTGAAGCAGGCATTCACCGAAGTGGACGCCAGTGGGCATCCAACGGCGCCCCCTGATTTAGTCAAAGGGTACACAGCCCAACTCGGGTGCATCCTCCGGAGCACG